>NC_079191.1:423031063-423221064 GCF_029499605.1 Hyla sarda
AATAAAGATAAGGTGTCATTTTTACCGAAATTTGCACTGCGTAGAAACGGAAGCCCCCAAAAGTTACAAAATGAAATTTTTTCTTCAAATTTGTCGCACAATGAATTTTTTTTTCTGTTTCGCCGTGGATTTTTGGGTAAAATGATTAATGTCACTGCAAAGTAGAATTGGCGACGCAAAAAATAAGCCATAATATGGAATTTTATGTGCAAAATTTAAAGCGTTATGATTTTTAGAAGGTGATGAGGAAAAAATGAAAATGAAAAAACTGAAAAACCCTGCGTCCTTAACCTGTTCAGGATGCCGGGCATATGCATACGCCCTGCATCCCGAGTCCTTAAGGACTGAGGGCGTATGGATACGCCCGTGGGAATTCCGTTCCCCGCCGCTAGCAGTTTGGGGACCGGATCAGGATGCCTGCTGAAATCATGCTGAAAAAGGGCTCAGTCCTTAAAGGGGTACTCCGCCCCTAGACATCTTATGCCCTATCCAAAGGATAGGGGATAAGATGTCAGATCGCCGCGGTCCCGCTGCTGGGGACCCCTGGGATCCCCATTGCGGCACTGCGCTATCATTACAGCACAGAGCGAGTTCGCTCTGCACGTAATGACGGGCAATACAGGGACCGGAGCATCGTTACGTCACGGCTCCGCCCCTCATGACGACACGGCCGCCCCTTTCAATACCAATCTATGGGAGGGGGCGTGGCGGTCGTCACACCCCCTGCCATAGACTTTCATTAAGGGGACGGGCCGTGATGTCACGAGGGGCGGAGCCATGACGTAACGATGCTCCGGTCCCTGTATCGCTCATCATTACGCACAGAGAGAGCTCGCTCTGCGCTGTAATGATAGTGGGGTGCCGCAGCGGCGATCCCCGGGGTCCCCAGCAGCGGCACTGCGGCGATCTGACATCTTATCCCCTATCCTTTGGATAGGGGATAAGATGTCTAGGGGTGGAGTACCCCTTTAAGGTGAAAAAGGGCTGCGTCCTTAAGGGGTTAAAGCACACTGATTTTATTTTTATTTTATTTTTTTTAAGGGGGAGATTTATGGGAACGTGCTGAGGAAAAATGGAGTAGTAGCCCATAGCAGCCAGATCGGTGTGTACTCCTATAGTGTATGGTGGAGTCAATGTATGGTGAGTGGCAGTGCTGTGGCTCCAAGCCCGGCCAGTACTTTCTATAGTTACCCCATATGTCTTCCGGTGTCACCTTCAAGTACATCAGTAACTAAAAAATTCTGATAATACAATTTTACAAAAACTATATTGAAAAAAGTCGGTGGGGACAATGCATTTTTTGGTTTTTGTTTTCAACCTAGCACAGCCTAAATTTTCGGTTTAGGACCAAAATCTCCCTTTAGGTGCATCCCTAATTTTATCATCATAATTATTTTTATTTTATATATATATATGTGTACATATTAGGGATCGGCCGATAACTTATACCGATATTCCGCCGTTCGCGGTGCGGTGGGGGCGGGGCATTATCGGCTTATCGGCAAGGTAATTGCCAATACCGATAATGCCCAAAATACCGATAATCGGTCGATCCCTAGTATATATATTTAAAGAAAAAAGATGGTCGCAGCACTCAAGATAAAAAATAGTGGCTTTATTCCATGCAAAAACAGCAGCGTGGAATAAAGCCACTATTTTTTCACTTACCTGAAGCGCTGCGACCATCTTTTTTTCTCTACATTTTGGGGTCCGTGACCGGGACCAACAAGACGCTTGCACCCAACTTCACTGCATCTTTGCCTGGTTGTGCTGCTTATCCACAATTTTTATTTATTTATATATAATATATAATATATATATATATATATATATATATATATATATAAAATATATAAAATATATATATTATATATATATATATATATATACATATATATATATATATATATATATATATATATATATATATACATATACACACACATACACACACGCGAGCACAGATGTATATACACACATGCGTGTAGTTTTGCAACAGCTGGAGGCACCCTGGTTGGGAAACACTGGTCTACACTATGATCCACGGAACCTAATGAATCGCCATTCCCTATGAACCATTAGATCAGTGGTCCTCAACCTGCCGACCTCCAGCTGCTGCAAAACTACAACTCCCAGCATGCCCGGACAGCCGTTGGCTGTCCGGGCATGATGGGAGTTGTAGTTTTGCAACAGCTGGAGAACAGCAGGTTGAAGACCACTGCATTAGATCAATTCATGGGAATTTCCATGAAGACCTCAGTCTCTCTATCCCATTCCTGGGGATGTTTACAATCCTACAGAACACACAATACTGCATATGGACGCAGAAAAGTTATCTTAGTAATCAGATGCCATAAAGATTAGCGCCGTCACAGTAAACGCGATGGCTTCCTGTTGACGTTCCCGCAACAAATTTATCTGGTCTCAGATCGACCTTGACATTGTTTGGTCTTTCTTACATTATCAGTCATGATCTCGCATGCATTTTATTATAGGCTTATCTCTGCACGAATCTCCGTTTCTGCCATTTTAGGAAGGGCGTATACTATAGGAGCTTAACCTAAAGCCTCCTTGTAATTGAAGTAAACAACACTGTTGCCATCAACATTGCTGATTGACTATAGCAGCATGTCCCCATCCATTACTAGTATGTGTATGGGGGGGGAGCATGCACCTGTGTAGGACATATGTCTCCAGATGTGGGCGCCAAGACAATCCCCTTTAAATGGGCACTCTCATTAAAACTAATCATATTTGCTATTGCACTCCTTATGGTAAATATAAAAATCTTTCTATTGTACTTTGTTTAAAAAATAAAATGAAGTTTTCTAAGTTTTATTTGTGTTTAAAAAAGCTGCCACTAGGTGTCTCCCTACTTGTCAAGAGGACATTTCCCATGTCCCTTGCACAGACTTTGGACTCCTGCTGGCCTGACAGAAGTCTAAAAGCAGGGAATGCTGAGGGGGGTGTGTGTGCAGCCTTATCAAATCATAGATAATCTCACACTGAACTGCTCTGGGCTGTGTGTAGCAGAGTGAGGGAGGAAGTTCTCCCCTGTATGGCTTCAGATGATGTCATACCTGCTGGGGAACGTCCCTTCCCAGTCTGTGAATCTGACTGAGACTGAGCAGAAAATACAGAGCAATATCAAGGGATAAAACTAAAAAATAATAAAAAATAAAGGCAGGGGGTAGATTATCATGATGGGGGCAGTGACCTGGGAGGATTATAACATTTATCAAGATCATGAGAGGTACTCTTTAAGTTGGCCATACCCAGGTTCACCAACACAGACAGTAGAAGCCTTCTTCCATGCTTTAGTCACCCTTTGCTTTTTTTATGAAAATATGGCTAAAATTCAGGCTCCTGCTCTAAATGTCATGTGTCCCTGAGCTGGTGAATGTAAAGCAGCTGGTATATCATCTCCCACACACTGCGCACACACAGGAGCATCCTGCTTCCTTAGATCTCTATAGGACAATCTCAAAAGCAGCAGTAGCAGCATTGAGGACGTTAAAGAGCAGTACTGATAAGTGTAAGCTGTGAATTTTGCACTGGGGTAAGATATTACACTTTAAGGTTTTTTTTTTATGTTTGGGAGAAAGGGGAGCATGAAAAAAATTGAGATATGTATGTATTTTTTCTTCTGACAAGATATACAATATTTATGGAACAAAAGGCAATGTCCAGCGTGGAAGTTCAAGCAATTCTCAGCAGTTTATTTAGCAATTAGCCAACATGAAGAACAGGTGATGCGTTTCGGCCACAGTGCGCAGCCTTAGTTGTACGACTAAGGCTGCGCACTGTGGCCGAAATGGGTCACCTGTTCTTCATGTTGGCTAATTGCTAAATAAACTGCTTAGAATTGCTTGAACTTCCACGCTGGACATTGCCTTTTGTTCTTGCTGTTGCACTGGATTGAGGGTCTGGTCCTGTCTCGTGTCGTGGAGCGGGCGAGAGGGAGAGCTGTGTCTACCATTGTTTGCTTCATACCATATTTATGGGTATATAACCTGCACTGGTGTACGACACATCACGCACCCTTATTTTACCAGGGTAATTTGGGTAGAAAATTTCCACCCTGTACTACTTCTTTTCCCGGTGATTCCCCTTGTGCATCATTCCCCCAGTGATCCCCTCTGTGCCTCATCATTCCCCCAGTGATCCCCTCCTGTGCCTTATCATTCCCCCAGTGATCCCCTCCTGTGCCTTATCATTCCCCCAGTGATCCCCTCCTGTGCCTCATCATTCCCCCAGTGATCCCCTCTGTGCCTCATCATTCCCCCAGTGATCCCCTCCTGTGCCTCATCATTCCCCCAGTGATCCCCTCCTGTGCCTCATCATTCCCCCAGTGATCCCCTCCTGTGCCTCATCATTCCCCCAGTGATCAGCTCTGTGCCTCATCATTCCCCCAGTGATCCCCTCCTGTGCCTCATCATTCCCCCAGTGATCCCCTCTGTGCCTCATCATTCCCCCAGTGATCCCCTCCTGTGCCTCATCATTCCCCCAGTGATCCCCTCCTGTGCCTCATCATTCCCTCCCCTCTGTGCCTCATCATTCCCCCAGTGATCCCCTCCTGTGCCTCATCATTCCCCCAGTGATCCCCTCTGTGCCTCATCATTCCCCCAGTGATCCCCTCCTGTGCCTCATCATTCCCCCAGTGATCCCCTCCTGTGCCTCATCATTCCCTCCCCTCTGTGCCTCATCATTGCCCCCCCTTCTCTCCTGCTTGCTTTATTTTTTTTTATTTTTTACCTTACTTGGCTGCTCCGGCAGGGACAGGTGGTGGGTCTTGCTGGGCTGTATGGTCAGTAAGGCATGACGAGTGACGTCCCTCTGCATAGCGTCAGAGAGATCACTAGTAACATCCTGCAGACGCCACTGGTCAAAGTGGCCTTAGCGCCGGCTGCTTGTTAAAGATCAGCAGCCCATCAGCGGACACTTCAGAACAGCGACCAGCAGCGGCCGCAGGGAATTTCTAGTGATGCCCATGACACTGCGCAGTGGAGCCGGCAAGTGACATCACTCATCATTCTTCACTGACAGCGCAAGCCCAGCTAGACCCGCCGCCTGAACCTGAGCAAAAAAATTAAATAAAAAATAAAATAGCAGGGGAGAACACAGCCGCTAGTTACTGCTTTGAAGAGGCTGCGATCGGGCTGCAAATCTTTAACAAGCAGCCGGCTCTGCAGTCACTTTAAATCAGTGACCAGCATATTTATCGGCGTATAACACACCAGTAGGTTTTTTGCCTATTATCGGCGTTTCATATGCCGATGAATACAGAGTACAAAGAAACAGCAATTGCAGTGCTTCAGCTCACCCCAGGTGCAGCAAGGACCGGGCGAAGGCAACACCCAAACAGAAAGCAGGAGAAGAAGATGATGGTCCAGCGCAGAAGCTCGAGGAATATTGTGATTTATTCACATGCCATATGAAGCAAAACAAAGAAACATGGTACAAGTGACGCGTTTCGGCCTTACGCAGAGGCCTTAGTCATACCAAGGCTAAGGCCTCTGCGTAAGGCCGAAACGCGTCACTTGTACCATGTTTCTTTGTTTTGCTCCATATGGCATGTGAATAAATCACAATATTCCTCGAGCTTCTGCGCTGGACCATCATCTTCTTCTCCTGCTGATAAATAAAGTATAACAAAGTTTGTATAATTGATATATGTAAAATGTGTTGAAAAATTACTGATTATTTAATTTCTGTATAAACATGAACGTTCTATTACTTTATAAACTTCCATTCTTTGCTGGTCTGTGAATGAGATCACTCTATAGCTAGTCCTGCTCTCAGCTGAGAAGTGATACAATTGTATCCAGTCTAGACAATGCTCTGTGAGCTAAACACCCTGGACTCCAGACTGATACATTGTACATAGCTAGTCCTGTTCTAAACTGAAAAGTGATCAGTCAAGACCAGTGTTTCCCAACCAGGTTGCCTCCAGCTGTTGCAAAACAACAACTGCCAGCATGGGTGCTGTAGTTTTGCAACTGGTGGAAGCACCCTAGTTAGGAAACACCGGTCTGGACAATGCTCTGTGAGCTAAACATCCTGCACTACAGACTGATACATTGTACATAGCTAGTCCTGCTCTCAGCTGAGAAGTGATACAATTGTATCCAGTCTAGACAATGCTCTGTGAACTTAACAGCCTGGACTCCAGATTAATACAGTGTACATATCTAGTCCTGCCCTCCGCTTAAAACGTGATACAATTGTATCCAGTCTAGACAATGCTCTGTAAGCTAAATACATCGGATGAACTAATATCTGTGCTAGTTTACTACAATGTGTCAATTTAGCTCACAGAGCATTCTCTAGAGTGATACAATTCTACCTACTTTTCAGCTGACAGCAGGACAAGCTATGTTCAGCAAACTAATCATAAAAACGGTGAGGAACGCAAAGTATATTCTGAATTGCAGCTATTTTTACCATTTTCACTTTAAGGAACAGAGCATTTTTTGAACATTTGACCACTGTCGCTTTAAGCATTAATAACTGGGATGCTTTTACTTATTAATTTGATTCAGAGATAGTTTTTTCGTGATATATTCTACTTTAGCAGTTGTAAATTTTGGTTGATAATTGCATCATTTCTTGGTGAAAAACTCCAAAATTTCATGAAAAATTTGAAAATTTAGCATTATTCTAACTTTGAAGCTCTCTGCTTGTAAGGAAAATAGACATTCCAAATAAACTATATATTGATTCACATATACAATATGTCTACTTTATATTTGCATCATAAAATTGACATGTTTTTACTTTTGGAAGACACCAGAGGGCTTCAAAGTTCAGCAGCAATTTTCCAATTTTTCACAAAATTTTCAAAATGGTAATTTTCCAGGGACCAGTTCAGTTTAAAGTGGATTTGAAGGGCCTTGCTATTAGAAATATCCCATAAATTACCCAATTATAAAAACTGCACCCCTAAAAAATATTCAAAATGACATTCAGAAAGTTTGTTAACCCTTTAGGTGTTTCACAGGAATAGCAGCAAAGTGAAGGAGAAAATTGAAAATCGAAATTTTTTACACTTGCATGTTCTTGTAGAGCCCATTTTTGAATTTTTACAAGGGGTAAATGGAGAAAAAGCCCCCCAAAATGTGTAACCCAACTTCCCTTGAGCAAGGACATAACTCAAATGTGAACATAAAGTGCTCTGTGGGTGCACTAGAGGGCTCAGAAGGAAAGAAGTGGCAATGGGATTTTGGAAAGTGAATTTTTCTGAAATGTTTTTTTTTTTATTCTAGACACATTCACTCTCCAAAATCCCAATGGCGCTCCTTCTCTTCTGAGCATTGCAGTGCGCCAGAAAAGCACTTTACATCCACATATGGACTATGTTCTTACTCAGAAGAAATGAGGTTACTCATTTTGTGGCTCTTTTTCCTTGTGAAAATGAAAAATTTAGGGTAACCCCAATATTTCAGTCAAATTTATTTTTATTTTTTTTGCATTTTCCCATTCAACTTTTATCGAAAATTCGTCAAGCACCTGTGGGGTGTTAAGGCTCACTATACCCCTTGTTAAGCTCCGTGAGGGGTGTAGTTTCCAAAATGGTCAAACGTGGGTATTTTTTTGCGTTTATGTCAGAATTGCTGTAAAATCAGCCACCCCTGTGTAAATCACCAATTTAGGCCTCAAATGTACATAGTGCGCTCTCACTCCTGAGCCTTGTTGTGCGTCCGCAGAGCATTTTACGTCCACATAAGGAGTATTTCCGTACTCAGGAGAAATTGTGTTACAAATTTTGGGGGTCTATTTTTCCTTTTACCTCTTATGAAAATGAAAAGTATGGGGCAACACCAGCATGTTAGTGTAAAAGAAAATAATATTTTTGCTTACAACAACAACAACATGCTGGGGTAGACCCCAACTTTTCCTTCTCATAAGGGGTAAAAGGAGAAAAAGCCCCCAAAATTTGTAACCAAATTGCTCCCGAGTACGGAAATACCCCATATGTGGCCTTAAACTGTTGCCTGGACAATCAATGGCTGTCCGGCAATACTGGGAGTTGTTTTGTAACAGCTGGAGGCTCCGTTTTGGAAACTGTGTCGTACAAGAATTTTTTTAAATTTTATTTGGGGGGGGGGGAACTGTGTAGGGGTATGTGTAGTGATTTAGCCTTTATTTTGTGTTAGTGTAATGTAGTGTTTTTAGGGTACATTCACACGAGCGAGTTTACAGCGAGTTTCCCGCTGGGAGTTTGAGCTGCAGCAGAAAATCTGCCGCATCTCAAACTTGAGAAACACTATAACCCCCCGTGTGAATGTACATTCACATGGGGGGCAAGCCTCCAGTTGTTGCAAAACTACCACTAGCAGCAAGCCCTTCGGCTGTCCGAGCATGCTGGGGGTTGTAGTTATGCAACAGCTGGAGGCACACTGGTTGCAAAACACAGAGTTTGTTACTTCACTCAGTGTTTCCCAACCAGTGTGCCTACAGTTATTGCAAAACTACAACTCCCAGCATGTATGGTCTATCAGTGCATGCTGGGAGTTGTAGTTTGCAACAGTTGGAGGCACACTGGTTGGGAAACACTGAGTTAAGAAACAAACTCTGTTTTGCAATCAGTGTGCCTTCACCTCTCAGCATACACTGACAGATAAAGGGTATACCACAGGGCGAGATGTTACATAACTACAACTCCCGGCAGCCTTTGGCTGTCTGGGCATGCTCGGAGTTGTAGTTTGGCAACTCCTAGAAGGCAGCAGTGAAGATCACTTACCACTGATCTTCACTGCTGCCTCCACCGCTACCTCCTTAATGCCGCCGATCCCGCCGCTGCCTGCCGCCGGTCCCGCTGCGATCGCCTGCCGTCCTCAGGTACTCTGGCACCTGCCGCCATCTTCCACCCACATCCAGGGGTAGGCAGAGCGGGGATTTCAACTTTAACCCCCACCCGCCCCAACTTCCAATGGTCGGTCCTGAATGAGAAATGGCAGGAGATGGGAGAAGGTAGCACCTATCCTACCGGTCCTATCCTTCAGGATGACCGGGGCTGTCTCGGACAGCTCCGATCATCCCTATTTTCTGGCAATCAGGTCACCACAGACCCGATCAGCCCGCAATCGCCACAAATCGCCTATCTGAATTGATCAGTGATTTGCTGCAATCGTCGACAGGGGGGGTGAGGGTCTTGGAGACTGAGGGGGTTTGTTAGGTCTCAGGACCCCAAGCCCCGCCCCCGGCGAACGGCAGGGACCGGAATTCCCACGGAATACCAGGACGTCAGGACATACCTGTATGCCCTGTGTCCTTGAGGGGTTAATAAAGACCGTAGTTATGGATAGAACCCAAAAAGATAAAGTTCTACAGTAAATTATGCAACCAGCAAGTGTTATCTGATAACAGATACCTGGCCTGACACCTCTGATGAACTCGCTGACATTTACAGCAGATAAAATGCTGGATTAAGACACAAGAGCAGGTCACATGATGCCAGCAGAGGATCCTATGTCGTGGCACGCAAGGTGAATTCTACTTAAGCAACAAGTATTCCTTTATACACTTGTATTTGGCTTTAAAGGGGTACTGCACTGGCCAGCATTCAGAACATTTAGCTGCAAGGGTCGGCCATGCCCCCTCGTGATGTCACACCACACCCCCTCCCCAATGCAAGTCTATGGGAGGGGGCGTGGCTGCAAAGCATTCAGAGCTAAATAATCCGAACACTGGCCAGTGGAGTATCCCCTTAAAGGAGAACTCCAGAATATAAAAATTACCCTCCATACCGCTGGCAGAAAAAAAAAATTACCGTAAATTCTCTTTCTTGGAGCTTCTATTGGGGGACACAGGACCATGGGTATATGCTGCTTGCCACTAGGAGGCTGACACTAGGCAAAAAACAAAAAGAAGGCTGGCTCCTCCCGGCAGGATATACCCACCTCCTGGCTCTGAGCAACTCAGTTTTAGTCCTAAAGCAGAAGGAGAGCCAACCCAGAAAAAAACAGTCGAACACAACACCCAGAAAAGGGACAACCAACCAAAAAGGGACAACACCCACGCCCCGGAAGGGCAGAAACCAACTGGCTGCAAACAAAACAATGGGTGCTGTGTCCCCCCAATAGAAGCTCAGAGAAAGAGAATTTACGGTAAGTCCAAAATTCTACTTTTCTTGAGCGCTTCATTGGGGGACACAGGACCATGGGACTTCCTAAAGCAGTCCCTGGGAGGGAAAACCAACCCCGACAGAAGAAGGCTCAGACGGAATCTCAAACCGCCGCCTGTAAAACCTTGCAGCCCAAGCCTGCGTCGGAGGAAGCAAAAGTATGCACCCTGTAAAACTTAGTAAAGGTATGCAGAGACGACCAAGTCGCAGCCTTGCAAACCTGCAGGACCGGGGACCCGTGACAGACCGTCCAGGAGGCCCCCACCGCTCGGGTGGAGTGAGCCGTCACGCGGAAGGGAGGCACCTGACCCTTACAGCAGTACGCCTCCGAAATGGCGGAACAAATCCATCGGGAGATCGTGGACTTTGATGCCGGGATTCCCCTGCGCCTTCCCTCGGGGAGCACAAACAGGGAGTCGCTTCGCCGAAAGGAGGAGGTGACCGACAAATAGGTCCGCACGGTCCGGACTAAGTCCAGCTTATGAAGCCGGCATTCTCTCGGATGGGAGGGGGACGGGCAGAAGGAGGGCAACACAATGTCCTCGTTCAGGTGGAAGGGAGACACCACCTTAGGCTGGAAAGAGGGCACCTGCCGAAGAACCACCTTGTCCTGGTGATGCACCAGAAAGGGGGGACGGCAGGAGAGGACGGACAATTACGAGACACGGCGAAGGGATGCGACAGCAACCAGAAAGGCCACCTTCCAAGATAGCAAACGGAGAGAAACCAGAACCAGAGGCTCAAACAGAGTGCCCTGAAGGGCATCCAAAACAAGGTTAAGGTCCCAAGGCGCAGTGGGGGACCGAAGAGGAGGGGCCTCGTGGGCCACGCCCTGCAAAAAGGTGCGAATATGAAGGTTAGACGCCAGAGGGCGCTGGAAAAGGACCAACAGGGCCGAAAACCTGCCCCTTAAGGGAACTGAGGGCAAGACGCGTCTCTAGTCCAGACTGTAAGAAGGACAGGAGATTCGTCAGAGAGAAGGAGGTGGGAGAAAGGGAACGGGTCTCACACCAGCGGAAATACGCTCGCCAGGTGCGGTGGTAAATCCTGGCGGACGAGGGCTTACGGGCACGGAGCATAGTCCGGATAACGCGTGAGGAAAACCCCCGAGCCCTCAAAACCGTGGTTTCAACCGCCACGCCGTCAAACACAGCGGAAGTGAATTGGGGTGGTAGAGGGGCCCTTGGGAGAGAAGGTCGGGACGGTTCGGAAGGGAATGTCTGCCACGAGACTGACCACGTCTGCATACCACACGCGACGTGGCCAGTCCGGAGCCACTAGGATGCCCGAGACCCCCTCCGCCTTGAGCTTCCGGACAACCCGGGGAAGAATCGGAAGAGGTGGGAAGAGGTAGGGAAGGTCGAAAGAGGTCCAGGGGACACGAAGAGAGGGATTTTCTTGTTCTGACGTGACAAAAACAGGTCCACGTGCGGCGTTCCTCACCAACGGCAGATCAGACTGAAGACCTCCGGGTGGAGAGACCATTCGCCCAGATCCACGCTGGCGCAACTTAGGATGTTGGCCTTCCAGTTTTGTGCACGACCGAGAGGGGCGGAACCTGAAGTTCCGCCCACCTGAGGATCTTCGTGACCTCCCTCATGGCCGCCGAGCTGCGGGTGCCCCCCTGGCGATTGATGTATGCCTTGGCCGTGGCATTGACCGTCTGCACCTGGACTGGGAGGCCCCAGAGAAGGCAGCTCTAGTGCCGAAGGCACAGGAGGATCACCCGAAGCTCCAGAACGTTGATGGAGAGTTTGGACTCCGACGCAGTCCAGTGACCCTGGACTGTGTGGTCCCGGAAGACCCCTCCCCAGCCGAGGAGGCTCGCGTCCGTGGTCAGGACATGCTAATGGAGGGGCAGGAAGGAACGACCCCCTCGGGGAAGGGGGGACTGGAGTCACCAAAGGAGGGAGAGGCGCACCTGGGGAGAGAGACGAATCCTGCGGTGGAGAGACAAGGGGGACTTGTCCCACTGGACAGGAAGGCCCATTGGAGAGGACGGCAGTGGAATTGAGCGAAGGGAACCGCCTCCATGGCGGCCACCCCCTTCCCCAAAACGGACATGCAGGTGCGGATGGGAAATGGGCCCGGCGCCCGAAGGGAGCGCACCCCCGACAGGAGCTCCCAGAGTTTGTCTTCCGGCAGGGAGACACGAGCAGCTGCTGGGTTGAAGTGGAGCCCCAGAAAAACCAGGGACTGGGACGGGGACAGATTGGACTTGGTGTGGTTGATAATCAAACCGAAATTGGAAAGGGTCTGGAGGGTGATGCTTAGGCTGGCCCGATTCTGCTCCAAGGAGGGCGCCTTGATGAGCAGGTCATCCAAGTATGGAAGAAGGGATGTGTAAGTAAGCATCCCGGATGTCCACGGAGGAGAGGAACTCCCCCTGATCCATGGAGGCGACAACTGACCTCAGAGACTCCATCCGAAAGTGCCTGAGGCGTTGTCGGTTCAGGAGCTTCAGGTCGAGGATCAGGCGAACCGAGCCGTCCTTCTTGGGGACCACGAAGAGGTTCGAGTAGCTCCCCGAGAAGCGGTCCTGAGAAGGGACCGGCACAATCACGCCCTGGGAAAGTAGAGTGCGGAGGGCCACCTGAAAGGCTGCTGCCAGAGCAGGAGAACAAGGAGGGCGGGACCGGAAAAAGCAATCCCGGAGCATAGAAGCGAACTCTATGCGATAACGCTGGGAAACGACCTCCCGAACCCAAGCATCCTGGACATGCGCCAGCCAAACGTCCCAAAAGAGGGACAGGCGACCCCCCACCCGAGGGGAAGACTCGGATGGGGGAATACCCTCATGCCGTGGGGGGCTTGCGGCTCCCTGACTTGGAAGAGGGGCGGTTGGAACGAGGGCCCGACTTCCAGGAGGGACGAGCCTTGAAGGACCCTGAAAGGGCTGGGGCCGATCCGTGCGGCCCGAGAAACGGAAAGGGCGAAAGGAAAAAGTCCTCTGCCGCTGATCTGAACGGCGCGGACGATTTTGAGGCAAGAGAGAACTCTTGCCCCCCCCGTGGCCTCCGGGATGATCTCGTCAAGGCGCTTGCCGAACAACAGAGATCCCTGAAACGGAAGTTCAGTGAGGGAGCGCTTAGAGGCTGCATCGGCATTCCAAGCCTTAAGCCACACGGAGCATCTGAGGGCCACTAAGTTGCCCGAGGTGAAGGCCGCGCAGCGGGCCGAATCCAAGGAAGCCCAGCAGAAGTAGTCACCTGCATGGGCAACTTGTTGCAGGAGGAGGCGCCCGCCAAGAGGAGGTCGCTAGAGGAGGCACCCGCCAAGATCCCTTGGCGCAGCTGACCAGCCCAGATAGACGGGGCTTTGGACACCCAGGTGGTGGCAAAAGCCGGGGACAAGGCCGATCCATCCGCCTCAAAGGCGAATTTAGCCAGAGACTCAATGCTTTTGTCCACCGGATCCTTGACGGAAGCCGCGTCAGCCAGCGGCAAGGTAGTCGACTTGGACAGTCGAGACACAGGAGGGTCCACCGTAGGCGGAGAGGACCACTTGGTAACTAGCTCCTGCAGGAAGGGGAAGAGAGCCCAGAGCTTCTTGACCCCATGTAAGCGCTTGTCCGGGTGCTTCCAGGCCGCTTCCAACAGCTCATCAAATTCAGCATGGGGACTGAAGACCTGGGGAGTCCGACGAGCGCGGCGGAAGAAGACTTCTGGGACAGCCCCAGAAGTTTCCGGGTTCTGCAAGTGGAAGGTGTCCCTAACTGCAGACACCAAACTCTCCACCATGTCTGACATGCGGGAAGTCACTTCCGAGTCAGAGGGAGGATCTGAATCTGAGTCCGCCCGCTCACCAGGGGACTGGGAGCGCTCCGGAGGAGTTCTGGAGTGAGGGGAGGTAGACCTGGAGCGGGGAGACCGGGAGTGGACTCCAGGCGACCGTTGCTGACGCCTAGAGGAAGCGGAATGGGAGCGGGAACTCCGGTGGGAAGGCCCTGGACGGTCCGACTCAGGAGAGGAAAGGCGCCCCGAGCGGAAGGGGAGGGCGGGAGGAGGGACTCCCCGCCGAATCCCTACCGGAAGAGCGCGAGGAGGACCACCCCAACGCAGACACAACCTCCTGGGAAACCCTGGCCAAATCAGAGACGGACTGGGAGAGAGAGGAGACCCATTCCGGAGCAGGATCAGACCGCACGCCATCTGGAGGGCCACCCTGGGCAAGAGGCAGGATAGCACTGGAGCGCAAGGAGGCGTAGAGCGTACAGGTGGGTTCAGAGGAACCGCCTGGCAATTTGGCCTTGCATAGTAAGTGACCAGCGCAGTGGAACCCTGCCGGGAGGAGGGGGGCGGGAATGGGGTTGGACATTAGGAGCACTAGTAAGTCAGACAACCAGAGAGTCACAGACAAGGAGCGAGCTCACCCAGAGGTCAGTGTCCTGAGAGGGGCCTGGAAACAGCTGGAGGAACCGTGGTGGGCCAGCAGGGAGAAGAGATGAGCAGCAGAGCAGATCAGGAGCACAGGAGCAGCTGAGCGAAGCCAGAGCACATCCACCCTGAGGTGAACCTGAGAGGGGGAGGAGCCACTGGATCCCACAGAGCGCGCGAGGACGCCTCATAGGGTGACTGAGAAGGTCAGCCCCATCGGTATAGGAGGACGGAGCGCGCGCTGTAAAGAGACTGGCCGGAGGATTAGGAGGGGGGCCAGGGACAACGGCACACCGCTCCGAAAAGTGGGCGGAGCTATGCGCAGGCCTGAGCCGCGGGCTCAATTAGCTTCCTGCACGCAGCGCCGGACCTGCCGGAAGATAAGAGGACTGCCTACACTGCTCTGCGAGTGGGCGGAGCTAAGCGCAGGCCCGAGCCGAAGGCTAAATCAGCAACCTGCCCGTAGCTCCGGACCTGCTGAGGACAGAGACTGCCTGCACTGAAGTCGGGCGTCGTGAGCAGTTGCGCCGCCCGAGACAGAACACTGCGCAAAGAGAAGAGCGGCACGCTGAAGGAGCACGCCGCCCGCAGCCCCTGACAGGAGACTGCCCCCATGGAGAAAAGCTGTGGCTGCGAGTACTATAGCGAAACCGCACAACCGCAGCGAGGAGAGAAGGGGCCCCAAGGATCTAGTGTGTGGATAGTGGAGGGTTAACTCCCGAGGTCACAGAAAAGAACCCCCCCATGAACCCCTAATGACCTAGTAACCGCTTAGAGACCCCCTGCCCAGGCAAGAAATTAGGGAGAGGGGGGGGGGGAATACTTACCAGAAAAAAAGGGACCTCCAGCTAGTGCCACCTGCCTTAAGCCGACATGGCTAACAGGGGCGATTGGGGGACGCAGATCAAAGGTACACCACCAGGCGCTGGCTGTTGGCGAGGAGGGGTTGACGGCCCATCCATAATGCACGGTGCCCCTAGCTCGCATGTGGGGGAGCAATCGGCAACACTCTCCTGTCACCCCACGCTAGATAAAATTAAAAAGGGAGAGAAAATCTAATTATACCCTGAAACTAAGAAAAAAACAAAAGAATGAAGACCAGGTCTGGAGAGCTCCAGATCTGTGTCTAGCCTCCTCTGACACTAAGCTAAAACTGAGTTGCTTAGAGCCAGGAGGCGGGTATATCCTGCCGGGAGGAGCCAGCCTTCTTTTGTTTTTTGCCTAGTGTCAGCCTCCTAGTGGCAAGCAGCATATACCCATGGTCCTGTGTCCCCCAATGAAGCGCTCGAGAAAATAAAGATGTACATACCTTCCTTCGCTCCCACGGTGTGCGAAGGAATACTGCACTCAGCCAATCACCGGCCGCAGTGCAGTCCCGACTCGGCCGGCGATAGGCTGAGCGGCAGTGTGACGTTTTCGGCCCTGGCAGCAGGTGCCGGTGTAGTGAAGAATTTTGTGTCTTTAAGCGTTCTCACACTGCCGCTCAGCCCATCGCCGGCTGAGTCGGGACTTCGCTACGGCCGGTGGTTGGCTGAGTGCAGTATGACTGGCCGACCACCAGCAGTATGACTGGCCGACCACCAGCAACCAGGAAGAGGATCGCAGCGGATGCCGGAGCCGGTTACCGAAGGAAGGTATGTACATCTTTATTTTTTTTTTCTGCCGGCAGTATGGAGGACAATTTTTATATTCTGGAGTTCTCCTTTAAGTTGACGATGGACCATGCACACATGGCTATACGGTACCCCCGCAAGAGGAATAAAGAATTACATCCCAGCCATTGAAATGAAATGGCCCAAAAGAGTGGGAGCCCTTCTGCTAGCTCTTCTAACTTTGTGTGTCATAAGTGGGGGGCCCCCTTCTATGATGTCCATATGCCCTATTAGGGGATATGGACAGGGGTTAAGGAAAATTTTGAATTACTGAAATGAAAAAAATAGAGAGAGATTTAATGAGGCTGTAATTGTAGTATAAAATGTTGCATTCCATCAGTTGTACTAGTACTTGTCTACATTGTAGCAGATGTAGTGTTTGCACTATGGACAATATATCTCCCATAATGCATCACCACATGAAGAAATCAACCAACCAACAAGAAACTGGAATCCTTTTGACAGTGGATTTGGATGTGACTGGAGAATAATTCATCTGTAAGGCTGCATTTACACGGCCGTCTAGACCCATCCCGTTCTTCTCCCGTCAAAAATAAATACAGATGCAAACAGATGTTCTCCGTTTGTATCCGTTATAGTTCAGTTAAAATACCAAAAAACTTTTTTTTTCTAAGCATGCTCAGAAAAAAACGGATTTAAAAAAAAAACACGGATGCAATCGGATGACATTAAAGGCTCATCCGATTTCCACAGATTTCAATTTTAAATTTACTGTATCCGTTTTTTTTCGTTTCTTTTTTTTTTGACAGGAGAAAAAATACTTAACGCACCGTCTTTTCAACCATAAGAAAAGCAAAAATGGAAATGAGCGCAGACGGGTGCAAACGGATGTGAAAGAAAAAAAACATGACATCAATGGGATTATTTCACAACCGTTCGTAATTCGTTTACAAGCAGCAACAACGGAAGCAAAACGGGGAAAAAGAAACGGGACAGACAGCCGGGTGAACGCACCCGAAATCAGTACAGAAGGAAGAGTCCACTTACTTTCCCTGTATCCAGCTGCTTCTGAAATTCTTCCATTGTGTCGACCGCAATCATGTGACTTGTCAGATCGCTGAGGGCCCTAAAGGAGGAGACAACCAGCGATACAAGAGTCTGATAACTCATTCACAAAACACTATAAGCAACTGCGACATTATAAAAGGTAAGTGGTAAGTTACCTGTTGTAGAGATTCCGATGAATTTCCTCCAGAACATCCTGCAGTTTCGTTTCGGCCTGGTCCTCCGGAATTGTCATCTTGTCTCCGGTGTCACGTCGGACAGCTACAAACTGCTTATTCTTCATGTCTCGGGGCCCCACTTCTAACCTGATGGGCACTCCCTGCAGAGCAAAACAAGACACAGATGTACCAACAAATTTAAAGGCGTAGTACAGTGTAGGATATAGTGTTTCCGAACCAGGGTGCCTCCAGCTGTGGCCAAACTACAACTCCCAGCATACCCGGACAGCCAAAGGCTGTCCGGGCATGCTGAGAGTTGTAGTTCGGCCACAGCTGGAGGCTACCTGGTTAGGAAACACTGGCTTAGGAAAATTTATATAGGGGATAAATTCAGATTTCGGGGGGTCTGACTGCTGGGACCCCCGCGATGTCCTGCCCGGTGCCCTGACTCTCCTCCTGCACGGACCTGTGTTGACCACCAAACGCATCGGTTGTCGACACACCCCCTCCATGCATCTCTGTGGGAGAGCAAGAGATACCCGAGTACAGCGCTTGGGCTCTCCTATAGAGATGAATAAAGGGCACCCACTGACCCGCTCCGTGCAGGGGATACATTTTTCTAAGCTGGATTAACCCTTTCATGCAAGACGAAGTATCGATCATATCAATGAAGAATGGATTTTCCTTTTTTTTTTCTTTTACAGCACTGCGATACAAATAAGGTAATTTTATTTAAATTTGGTTGTAACTTTGTAGTTTTTTGTATGGTAATATAAAAAAATAAGGGTAATTAAAGTACTATAAAATATACACAGTGTTCTGAAAGGTAAAACATGTGTAATTTTTCCATATAAACAATTTTTTCAATATTACAGCTAGGGGATTAGAAAATGCTATTATATATATATATACATATATATATATATATATATATATATATATATATATATATATATACACACACACACACACATATACATATAATATATATATATATATATATATACACAATTTTTTTTTTTACAGTTTTAAAAATACAGGATTTAAATATGCAATCTGCAACAATTCTGTATTGCAGTGTGCTGTGCCCGTTTATATAGGGGTATAGACTCAATTTGGTGGCTTTGGTGCAGACTTTAAAGAGAAACTGACCACTATTTCACCCTCACTAAACCCAACATACTGGGTTATAGTGCAGGTGAATAGCTGTAAAAAGAGGGTTAATTTATGTATTCCTATGTTCTGGCTGTTTCTAAAGCTGCTGGCATTGCGCAGCTCTGAGAAATGGAGGCGGAGAGCTGGCTCGCCCAGCTCCCCTGCCTCATCAATTTGCAGCCCTCGTCACCCAACCCCCTTCCTTGATGCAAGAGCCTGCGCAGGGGATTTTTGGGAGATGAACGCTCTGCTTCTTGCTACATCCAGATCTCATGTCATGGAAGAGGGCGGGGCGGGGCAGACTATTGATGGGGCAGGGGAGTCGGCTGCCCGCCTCCATTGCACAGAGCTATGCAATGCTGGCAGACCAAAGGATTACGTCACCTATATATGTACGGTAAGTTATCATGAAGGCCTATTGCTTGCTCTTAGCGTATGGGAACCCATTTACATTTAGATGTCTAAATCAGTTTACAATTGAATTTTGTACAGATTTTATTCCAGAGGACATGGGTGAGATTTTTAAAACCTCTTACCCACTTTACTGCTACTGTAAATCCTGTGGATTTTCTGCACCCTTATACTACCACCCAGCCTATTAGGTCCTTGGCAGAGCAGGGGGCCTTTACTAGCCTGGCAGTAGCAACAGGGTATCAATGCTAGACCCGCTAATACCACCCGCCAATGTCGTGAATGTACAGCGCTGTACGGAAACGTGTTAAAAGCCACTAGGTGTAATAAATGGGCGAGAGGTAGATAAATATTTTTCTGATTTCAGCAGATTTTGTACAGTATAGACAGGTCACTTAATAAACCCCAGCTCAATGTTTAACCAGCGAGCATTTACCATGTAATCAGTCACACATAAAGTGCAAGCAATTGCTATTTTCAATAAAATTATGTTTTATAATCCACAATTTTTACAGCAGATTATAAGCGGATGAGGAAACGCCAATAAAAGAGTCGTAATAAACCTCTGTCTAATGACCCTCACAGACGGTAAAAAATATATATATATTTTTCTATGTAAAGTGCATCAGATGAGAGGTGTCAGCAGGAGGTCAATGTCAGGGAACTAACCTTCAGCTCCCAGTGGTTGAATTTCCATCCAGGGGAATAGTTGTCACGCAGATCGGTTCGTGCCCGGATGTTCACGTTAAGGAGGCGCTTGAAATACTGATTGCACTTCTGGAGCAGAGCTTCTCTGTCGTCTTCTGAGAGCGTGTTTGTGATGCCACATGGAATTATAATAATCTAGAAATATTAAAATAAATTATATACTAATTTTTTGTATTTTACAAAATGCTGGAGACTATTTTTTTTATTTATTGAAAATAAATTCGTTTTTTTTTCTAATAGAGCATAAATGGGGTACTCCTGTACCCCAGCCTTCTGAACATCAGGTTCAGAAGGCTGGGGGCATGGGAATACCCCTTTAAATCTCCTACATAGACATTACATAAAAAAATTCTACTGCCTGCAGCCACCACTAGGGGGAGCTTACTGTATTCTTAGTCACCAAGGCCTCGGATTTTGTATCGAAGTCACTTATGTTGATGCTGCAAAATACTTCAGAAAAACCAAATCACTATTTTCCCCTGTGAAACATTCTCTAAACCAGACATCCCAAAATTTTGAAGGATTCGACCAAGGGATCAGACTTTTAGAAAAAGTAAATGATTCTTGGAAAGTTCCTTAAACTCCAAATATTGTATTTCATGACGACTGAAAGGTGTACAGATAGCAATTCCTAGGACCAGAGACAGGCGAGTTTCTAGCAAGGAATGCTCTTATTCATAATCTATGAAGGTGAACTCCGGGATGTAACAACTTATGCCGTATCCTAAGGACAGGAGATAAGTGTCCGACCTTAGGATAGGGGATAAGATGTCTAGCAGCGGAGTACCCCTTTAAGGTTGGAGATTGCCACATGGCATTTAGTTTTTTGGCCAAAAATGCGCTGTTAGCTGGGATTTATTAGGAAATACGAAACACCAGACTCGCCTCTCCTTGGTATTATGGTCTCCTTGGTATTATGCATTCATACATTCTTTTGGCAATCAGCTAAGGTTTTAGCACTTGGCCACACCAATCACAACTTCTGTTTGTATAAGGATAGATATTCTTTAACATTTCTCATACAAACACTTAGCAGTGAATCAGGGCTCACCTGGACACAGGCTACTCGGGGAGGCAGCACCAGCCCCATATTGTCTCCATGAACCATGGTCATTACTCCGATAGTCCTGGTGGTGAGACCCCAAGAATTCTGAAAGGCATACTGCTTTTCTCCTGGTTTTTTAGGATCTTCAAATGTGATCTCAAACATTTTTGAGAAATTTTGTCCGAGGTGATGTGATGTGGCACCCTGTAGATGAGAACAGGAGAAGAGAGGAGTTTTCCCAATTAAAAGGGGAATTCCAGGAAAAATTTTTTTTTTTTTTTTTTTTAGATCAACTGACTACAGAAAGTTAAACAGATTTGTAAATTACTTTTATTAAAAAATCTTAATCCTTCCAATAGTTATCTGCTGCTGAAGTTGAGTTGTTCTTTTCTGACAACAGTGTTCTCTGCTGACACCTGACTGTCTCAGGAACTGTCTGGAGCATAAGAGGTTTGCTATGGGGATTCGCTCCTACTCTGGACAGTTCCCGAGACAGGTCTCATCAGAGAGCACTTAGACAGAAAAGAACAACTCAACTTCAGCAGCTGATAAGTACTGGAAGGATTAAGTTTTTTAATAGACGTAATTTACTAATCTGTAACTTTCTGGAGCCAGTTAATAAGGAGATTTTTTATTTACTTACCGTAAAATCTCTTTCTCGGAGGATCCATTGGGGGACACAGACCTTGGGTGTATGCTACTGTCTCTAGGAGGTGTGACACTATGGTAATAAAAAAAAAAAAGGTCGGCTCCTCCCAGCAGGATATACCCGCCTCCAGGCCCTGAGCAAGTCAGTTTTAGTTCCAGAGCAATAGGAGAGGACAGACAGGTCAAAGAAGACCCAAACTGTCCGAGAACCAGAGGAAAAAATACACCTGAACACACCCTCGGACAGAGAACCGAAGAAAACCCCAATGGATCCTCCGAGAAAGAGATTTTACGGTAAGTAAATAAAAAATCTCCTTTTCTCTATCGGCTCCATTGGGGGACACAGACCGTGGGACATACCAAAGCCGTCCCTTGGGTGTGCAGATAAGCAGTCAGGCAGACGGCCGGCCGTTCCACTCCCGCCTGCAACACTTTACGACCCAGACTAGCATCAGCCAATGCGAAGGTATGAACCTGGTAGAACCTCGAGAAAGTGTGCAAAGACAACCAGATAGCCGCCTTGCAAATCTGCGAGGCTCTGTTCTGGAGAGCCCAGGATGCCCCAACAGAACGGGTAGAATGAGCCACAACCCTGAAGGGAGGAATCTTCCCTTTACAGCGATAGGCTTCCGAAATGGTGGACGGAATCCACCGAGAAATGGTGGCTTTGGAAGCAGGTTGGCCCTTACGACGACCTTCCGTGAGGACGAAAAAGGAATCACACTGACGAAACGAAGTAGTAATAGAGAGATAGGACCTAACATCCCGAACCACATCAGTTTGTGGAGTAAATGCTCCTTCGGATGAGAAGGAGCGGGACAAAAAGACGGGAGGACAATGTCCTCATTGATATGAAAAGCCGAAACCACCTTAGGCAAAAAGGAAGGATCTGGCCGGAAAACAACCTTGTCCTGGTGGACCACCAGAAACGGAGAAAGCTGCCAATTCAGACACCCTCCGGATGGAGGTGATAGCAACAAGAAACGCCAACTTCCAAGAAAGGAGGCGCTGAGACACCTCTCTAAGGGGCTCAAAGGGTGCACCCTGGAGGGCACTCAGAACCACATTCAAGTCCCAAGGGTGAGAGGGTGACTGGTAAGGAGGGACAGCATGCGCCACTCCTTGAAGGAAGGTCCGGACATGAGAATTAGAAGCCAGAGGACGGTGGGGAACTGAGAGACAACCCCAGTTCCAAACCCGACTGCAAAAAGGAGAGAAGACGGGGAACAGAGAAAGTCGCAGGAGACAGGAGCTGAGCTTCACACCAGCTAAAATAAGACCGCCAAGTACGGTGGTAAATTTTTGCAGAGGAGGGCTTACGAGCCCTGAGCATGGTGTGAATGACTTGGGAAGAGAACCCGCGGGCCCTCAAAACCGCGGTCTCAACCGCCACGCCGTCAAATGCAGCGACCGTAAATTGGGGTGGCAAAGAGGACCCTGTGAGAGCAGGTCCGGACGAAGCGGAAGGCGCAGCGGAGCGTTGTCCAGGAGCCTGACTACGTCGGGGTGCCACGACCTTCGGGGCCAATCTGGAGCTATCACAATGGCGGAAACGTCCTCCGCTTTGAGCTTCCTCAGAACTCTGGGAAGGAGCGGAAGGTAGGGTAGGGTAAACCCCCCCCCCCCCCCAAGGAATCACTAGGGCGTCCACGGCTAGAGCCTGAGGGTCCCGGGACTTGGACACAAAAGGAAGGATCTTCCGATTGTGCCGAGACGCGAAGAGGTCCACGTCTGGAATGCCCCAGAGGTCACAGACCCCTGGAATGTGAATCGCCAAAACCTTGCTTTCCGCCCAGATGAGAATCTTTGTCACCTTGGCCATGGCTGCCGAGCTGCGAATGCCGCCTTGGCGATTTATGTACGCCACGGCTGTGGCATTGTCCGACTGGACGCGGACAGGACCGGACCGTAGCCGGGACTCCCAATGGAAAAGACAAAGACGAATCGCCCACAGTTCCAATATGTTTATTGGAAGAACAGCTTCTCAGGGAGACCAGAGTCCCTGAACCGTCCAATCCCTGAACACACCGCCCCAGCCCGACAGACTGGCATCCGTTGAAACTACCTGCCAGTGAAGGAGAAGAAATGACCGCCCCTGAAGAAGAAGGGGGGAGCGGAGCCACCAGAGCAGAGACTGACGGATCCTGCGAGGGAGAACAATCTTGCGATCGAGGGACAGAGGAGACCTGTCCCATCGAGAGAGAATCGCCAGCTGAAGAGGGCGGTAATGGAACTGGGCAAAGATACGGCCTCCATGGCCGCCACCATCTGACCCAGGACTTCCATACAAGTGCGGATGGAAACTGGGACCTGAGCCCGAAGGGAGCGGACTCCTGACAGAAGAGTCAGACGTTTGTCCGGCGGAAGGCAAATTCGGGCAGAGGCCGTGTTGAAGTGAAGTCCCAAGAAGATCAGAGACTGGTTGGGAGAGAGGACAGACTTGTCCCCATTGACCATCCACCCGAAGCGATCCAGAGTGTAAAGAGTGACATCCACATTTTCCAGAGTCTGGGCTCTGGTGGAAGCCTTGATGAGAAGGTCGTCCAGGTAGGGTATAGACCGCAACAGGGCCATCACTGGCGCAAGGATCTTGGTAAAGACCCGAGGAGCCGTGGCCAGGCCAAAGGGGTGTCAGATGCCGATTCGGAAGCCTCGTCAGCCAGTTCACCAGGAGAATGTGAACGAGTAGAGGCAGTCCTGGAGGGTGGTGACCCTGACCGGGTACGCGGCTCTGGCGTGGCAGAGCGGCGACTCTGAAAACGTCCTCTGGAGGAGTGACGTTTGTGACCAGATGACAGGGGGGGCGGGACCCACTGGGGGAGCGCCCACGCCTATCGGAAAACTCAATGGAAGAGTCGGACGAGGCACCCCTAGTACGCTTGTGAGAGCGTGAAGTATGTGGGGAAGAGGAGCGGGCCCCCAGAGAGGGCCGGCACAGGGCAGACCCCTTCAAGGCGGACGCCACTTCCTGGGAGGACTCAGCCACCAAAACGGGAGACTTGAGTCAAGTCAGCCATATACTGGGTCAGAGAAGAAACCCAGGCTGGAGGGGCAGCTGAATCCACCGGAACCGAAAGGGCAACCGGGGGTACCAGGGGGTCTGAGGGAGCAGTGGAGCAGGCAAAGCAAGTGGGCTCAGTAGAGCCAGGCATCTCTGTATTACAGTGCTTACAGACAAAAGAAGACACAGACATTCCAGTTTTCTGTTTAGAGGAGGAACAGCTCTGGGTACGGACATAATGAGAAAAAGACAGGAACTTTCTCACCCTAGTCTGTGTCCCCAGGCAGCTGCAGTGGGGAGAACTCGGCTCCGTGCAGCTAGAGTGCCAGCCAATAGGGAGAGAGGGGCGTGCCTGAGGCACTAACTGATTGGCCCCTTCCACTGAAATTCGCGCCCAAGCACTGATTGGAGGCCACTTCGTGCCTCTAGGGAGCTCCGACAGCCCAGGGGGCGGAGCTATGAGAAGAGCGAGGAAGAAGCTGTAATGGCGCCCGCTCCTTGTCCCGAGCGCACGTGTCAGCCGCATATGCGCTCAGGGGGGGAAGTGAGCAGGCGGCCCATTGGCCCGGCCAGAACGAGCGCCGTGGCCGTCAGCCACATATAAGGTGCTGCGGTCATAGCCACACAGCAAACACACACACACACACAGTGAAGCAGTAAAAACACATTCACACAGTGTAAAAACAGAATGCATGCCCCCTAAGATGCCACTGCTCGCCCCAGAATAAAAGTCAAACCCCAGTATAAGCCAGCCCCATAAACCTGAAAAGGTGGTCCAAAAACTGAGGGTCTCCAGAGGTTGCAAGTCCGCACCTAAGGGAGAAAAGGGAAATGTACTTACCTCAGTCAGAAGAACTTACCTAATGGAGTCTTCCGTGAAGTGTTCAGTGAGCTTTTTGTCGCCTGCATCACGCCTGGCTGCTATGCGCGAGCGAGGCGAGGCGAGCAGGGTAATAGGGGGACCCGGACCCATGAGGTACCAACCCAGGCGCTGACTGTTGGCGAGGGGGGCTGAACAGCGCATATAAGCAAAATCTGTGCCCCCTTACTCGCAATGGGGAAACAGGGAACCGGAGTCCCTGAGTCCCCACCTGAAAACATGAAAGAAAAAGGAATAAAAAACTAACACGTCCCTAACTAGGAAAACAATAAATCAGAAGACCTGGTCTGGAGAAATCCAGACCATGCCCACCTCCTCCAGACACTAAGCTTAAACTGACTAGCTCAGAGCCTGAAGGCGGGTATATCCTGCTGGGAGGAGCCGACCATTCTTTTTATTACCATAGTGTCACACCTCCTAGAGACAGCAGCATACACCCACGGTCTGTGTCCCCCAATGGAGCCGATAGAGAAGAAGAAAAAAAAACTATATATTATATATATATATATATATATATATATATATATATATATATATATATATATACACATACATATATATACATATATATACACATATATATAATATATATATAATATATATAAAAAAAATATATAATATATATATATATAAAATATATAATATATATATATATATAAAATATATATTATATATATATCTAAAATATATATATATACACATCTAAAATATATATATATACACATCTAAAATATATATATATACACATCTAAAATATATATATATATATATATATATACACACATCTAAAATATATATATATATATATATATATATATATATATATATATATATATATATATATATAAAATATATATATATATATATAAAATATATATATATGTGTTTTTGCCTGGATTACCCCTTTAAGCAATTCGTTAGAAGTATCAAAACTAAAATCATGAGAAAATGTCATAAGTCAAGGAAAAAGAAAACTTGAAATTCCATTAATCTGGCATACAATAATTCAGAAATTCCAATCATCTGTCAATTATTTCTAAACTGAAGGGGGTATTCCCGTGCCCCAGCTTTTGAACATCCGGTTCAGAAGGCTTGGAGCAGTGGCCGCAACGTCACGACCACGCCCCCTTATTTAGTCACGCCCCCTCCATTGATGTCTATGGGAGGGGGCGTGATGCCCCCTCCCATAGACATCAATTGAAGGGGGCGTGGCTTCTGAACTGGATGTTCAAAAGCTGGGGCACGGGAATACCCCTTTAAAAACTACAATATAAAGTTCAATTTTACAATAGCAGATGCAGAATATTAAGATTATAGGACCCATAAACGTTTTCAATTGGATTCTGCTGCACTGTGGTCATAGTAAAATTTTAATTCTGAAATGCGTAAAAAAAAAAAATCAACATGTTCATTCCTTCAGCGGAATCGGTTCATAAATGCATTGCTGTTGCCTGGAGGTGGCGCTAGGGCTGGGCGGTATACCGGTTCATACCGAATACCGAAATATTTGTGCTGCACGATATGAATTTTAACCCATACCACAATACCGGTTTGGTCCCTCCCCCTCGGGAATGAATTATCAGCCTAGCGATGCTGTCCCCCCACCCCCCCAATTATTAGCCCAGCGCTGAGCTGTCCCCATCGGGGTACTACTCACATATGTCACCCGCAAGCGCTGCTCTCCTTGCCCTCCCGTTTGTTGCGGCTGCCGGTGCCGAGACTCTATACCAGTCTTCAACCTCCAGATGTTGCAAAACTACAACTCCCAGCATGTCCAGACAGCCATGCTGGGAGTTGTAGTTTTGCAACATCTGGAGTTCCGCAGGTTGAAGACTCACCTTCCCCATCGGTCCGGACCTGCTTCCTAGGGAATGGAACATCGGAAAGCCGGCTTCTTACATGACAGAGGGCTCAGCCTATCACTGGTCGTGGTGGAACATCGCTGCAGCCGGTGATAGGCTGATGGCTCTCCGACGTTCATATCTCCAGGAAGAGCATAAGGCCAACGTAGGAACATACGTTAAAGTTTATTTTGTTTGCCTTTTGCAGCCGAGGCATAGGGATACAGCATGGAGTGTCAGCGCCAGCGGCCGCAACAAACAGGACGACGAGGAGGGCAGCGTTTGCGTGTGACGTGAGTAGTACCCCAATGGGGACAGCGCAGTGCTGTGATAATAATAAATTTTGGCGGGGGGAGGAAATACCGTTATATACCGTGGAACCGCCATAAGTTACAAAAATGCCGCAATACACATATATGGCCATACCGCCCAGCCCTAGGTGGCGCATATCCGAGCGGTCTTAGCGCTGGCTTGTTTTGCCGGTGTATCTGCTGCGCATGGAACGTCTGCTTGGATTTTATTTTTTTCTGGCAGAGATTGCGCTGTGTGAATGGGCCCTTAATATAGGATCAGACTGTGTGTTTGTATTTTACTTTTCGTAACTTTACATTCTCTACCCCTATGTAATGTAGGTTTCTACAGCTGCCTGATAATCCAGAATATCTAATTACCTGGATTATCAGGATTCGCCTGTATATTTCTGATTATCTGTCACACCAGTGTCTTGACAGATACTCTACATTTCTTCTTCCCAAAAAAGCACAGAAATCCTCCCCCCAATCTGATATCACTGACACAAACCTGAATAGCGCGGCCGCTGGCAGAGATAAAGGCTTCCACTGTGGTTGTATAATCGCCTCCCGCAAACTTCTCTTTCTCTGTCTTCCTTCCTTTTACTACGGGAATTGCCAAGAGCTCCTCATAGACCCGGGTATAGAAATCCAAAATCTGCAGGACCTACACAAAATATCACAACAGGTTAGCTGCACACTCAGACGGCAAAGTGACTTAAAAGGGGTTATCCAAGATTTTTTTTTTAATATATATTATATATTATATATATATATATATATATATATATATATATATATATAAAAATTATATATATAAAATTATCATATCTATCTATCTATTTATATCTATATATCTCAACTGGCTCCAGAAAGTTAAACATATTTGTAAATTACTTCTGTTAAATTTTTCTTTTAATCCTTCCAGTACTTATGAGCTGTTGAGTTGTTCTTTTCTGTCTAAGTGCTCTCTGACACGTGTCTCTAGAACTGTCCAGAGTAGAAGCAAATCCCCATAGCAAACCTCTTCTACTCTGTGCAGTTCCCGAGACAAGCAGAGATGTCAGCAGAGAGCACTGTTGCCATACAGAAAAGAACAACTCAACTTCAGCAGCTGATAATTATTGGAAGGATTAAGATTTTTTAATAGACGTAATTTACAAATCTGTTTAACTTTCTGGAGCCAGTTTCTCGACAGTTTATTCCCCCCCATTAAAATCATATGAAAATCAATAAAAATCAGTGTTTGTTTGGTACTGTGGTACCACATTTATACAGTGTTTTTTTAGGTCTTACCATAAAATAAAAAATAAGTAATAAAAATTTGTATATATTTATTTTAAATGTGTCTATAGCTTAAAGGGGTTCTCCGGTGCTTAGACATCTTATCCCCTATCCAAAGGATAGGGGATAAGATGCCTGATCGAGGGAGTCCCCTGTGATCTTGCATGCGGCACCCCGTTTATAATCAGTCCCTGGAGCGAACACGTCTGATTACCAGCGACTACAGGGCGGGCGGCGTGTGACGTCACGCCCCCGCGTGAGGTCACATTCCGCCCCTCAATGCAAGCCTACGGGAAGGGGCATGACAGCTATCACGCCCCCTCCCGTAGGCTCGCATTCAGGGGCAGAGCATGACATCACGCTCTGTAGTCGCCGGTAATCAGTCCCGGAGCGAACACGCTCCGGGGACTGATTACAAACAGGGTGCCGCATGCAAGATCACGGGGGTCCCCAGCGGCGGGACTCCCTCGTTCAGGCATCTTATCCCCTATCCTTTGGATAGGGGATAAGATGTGTAAGCACCGGAGAACCCCTTTAAAGTAGTAGTGCAGAAGCAATATGGCGCTTTTATAATTCTCACAAAAGGAGGTATTGCAATGTAGCTTAATTTATTTTATAATTTTTTACAATAAAAAAAATAAAAAATAGATAGAAAAGTTCCAAGATCAGAGCACCAACAACGGAAACTCAGGTTCTTGAATAGGGCTGAAGTTATATGGTTCCCAAATGTGCAACGTTTCGGCATCCAGGTGCCTTTATCAAGTATAGTTTACAAAATGAACAAGTGCACTTTTATACACCGTGATAGAATCAGGGCGGGTTCACACTATGATTTCATTGTACGGCTGCCGAATCCGGTTGGGGGGAGTGAAAACTGGGCGCTCCCGTATCCCAGCTGGACCCGGCCCGTATCCAATGTATTTCAATGAGCCGACCAGAGTGAAATGGTGACTCTGGTCGGGACATTTCTGCCCCTTATCTGGCTTTCTGACCGGACCTGAAACCGTGGTATGCCGCGGTTTTAGGCCCTATAGAACCAGATAGAAAACAGACTGCAGATGTGCTACGTGTGACCCTACCCTTAACGACGAAGGACGTATATTTAAGTCCTCCGCCGGCTCCCACGATATGCAGCGGGGTCACGCGGTGTCCCCGCATCATATCGGGTTGGTCCTGGCGGCTATCAACGGCCGGGACCCACGGCTTATACAGGACATCAGCGATCGCGGTGATGCCCTGTATTAACCCTTCAAAGCTGACCGCCGCGTCTGAAGTGAAAGTAGTCGGGCTGTTCGGGACCGCCGCGGTGAAATCGCGGCATCCCGAACAGCTTACAGGACAGCGGGAGGGCCCTTACCTGCCTCCTCGGTGTCCGATCGACGAATGACTGCTCCGTGCCTGAGATCCAGGCAGGAGCAGTCAAGCGCCGATAATGCTGATCACAGGCGTGTTAATACACACCAGTGATCAGCATGAGAGATCAGTGTGTGCAGTGTTATAGGTCCCTATGGGAGCTATAACACTGCAAAATAAAAGTAAAAAAAAGTGTTAAAGGTCATTTAACCCTTTCCCTAATAAAAGTTTGAATCACCCCCCTTTTCCCATAAAAAATAAATAAAACAGTGTAAATAAAAATAAACATATGTGGTATCGCCGCGTGTGTAAATGTCCGAACTATAAAACTATATCGTTAATTAAACCGCACGGTCAATGGCGTACGCGCAAAAAAATTCCAAAGTAAAAAAAAAGTGTATTTTTGGTCACTTTTTATACCATTAAAAAATGAATAAAAAGTGAACAAAAAGTCCGATCAAAACAAAAATGGTACCGATAAAACCTTCAGATCACGGCGCAAAAAAATGAGCCCTCATACCGCCCTGTACGTGGAAAAATAAAAAAGTTATAGGGGTCAGAAGATGACATTTTTAAACGTATACATTTTCCTGCATGTAGTTATGATTTTTTCCATAAGTGCGACAAAATCAAACCTATATAAGTAGGGTATCATTTTAACCGTATGGACCTACAGAATAATGATAAGGTGTAATTTTTACCGAAATATGCACTGCGTAGAAACGGAAGCCCCCAAAAGTTACAAAATGGCGGGGTTTTTTTCGATTTTGTCGCACAATGATTTTTTTTTCCGTTTCGCCGTGCATTTTTGGGTAAAATGACTAATGTCACTGCAAAGTAGAATTGGTGACGCAAAAAATAAGCCATAATATGGATTTTTAGGTGGAAAATTTAAAGGGTTATGATTTTTAAAAAGGTAAGGAGGAAAAAACGAAAGTGCAAAAACGGAAAAACCCTGCGTCCTTAAGGGGTTAAACAACATTATGGAAACCTTACTACAGTGTTTCCCAACCAGGGTGCCTCCAGCCGTTGCAAAACAACAACTCCCAGCATGCCCGGACAGCCAGGCTGTCCGGGCATGCTGGGAGTTGTAGTTTTGCAACAGCTGGAGGCACCCTGGTTGGGAAACACTGCCTTACTAAGTTATACTGACTATTCGTTTGTGTCTCTTGCATGCCCGACTGCCACAATTACCCACAGACATCAATATTTTGTCATGAGCCCCCTTTAATCTGTCAAATAACTTCTACACCACGGTGTCAGACCTGACAGGATCAGCCTTGTCTAGAAATCCCGTAATTAAGGCAGAAGCGCTATTGCATGTTACAGTGGCCATTGTTTTCCCAAAAGCAGCGCCAGCCAGTTTTAAATTAATGGGGCACCTGGGAGCTTTTTATTAAATTAAAGTAAATTTCACAAAGTGACATCATGAAAACTTCCTACAAAGAAGAAGCTGTATTTATTTATACTGATGTGACCGAAAAAGCAAAAAAAATAGAACAAAAAAAAAAACAAGGTCTGAAGGGAATAATAATGAGACCCCTTGTATTTCAGGACTTGGGCAAAACTCCATTTACAAGACTCTATAGGAATGAGTTGAGACGGGTGAAATGAGGACATTTGGCAAATGAATGAAGAGATCGAGACAACAGGTAAGAGAGTGGGAAGGATGGGGCAATGCTGCCATCTAATGGAGGGTTATAGAAACTACAACTACCTGCAAACTGAGTCCTGGTCTGGAGAGGATTCTCACCAGATCTGATCCTCTGACACACAGCAATTCCACAACCTGAACAGTTAAAGAGCCACCGTTTTGGGATTGCTGCCTTACGTTATCTTTAACACTTTAACGACCATAGACTTGTATACACGTCCAGGCAGGATGCACGTTTCCGCACCAGGATGACTATACATGTCCATGGTTCTTGTGGGTGCTGCCCAGTGCAACCACGAGATCGAGGCAGGGACTCGGCTGTAACACACAGCCGGGACCCTGCCACACTGCCGGGACCTAAGTAAACTTTGGTCCCGGTAGTTTAACCCTTACAGCTGCGGTCGGAAGTGACCGGGGGCTGTAAGTGTTTTGATAGAGGGAGGGAGCTCCCTGTGTTCCCTGCAGCACCCCACAGCGCGATCGCGGTGCCTACTGCACTGCCGGGACCGAAGCAAACTGTGGTCCCGGCAGTTTAACCCTTACAGCCGCGGTCGGAAGCGACCACGAGCTGTAAGGCATTTTGACAGAGGAAGAGGGCTCTCTCTGTCTCTCTCCTATAGCACCCCGAAATGATCACGGGGTGCAGCACGTTACCGGGGCAGCCGGGGGTCGTTACAAGGACCCAGTTATTGCCTGTCAGGACGTCCTGAGGCACGTCCTGATATGCTGCCTGCCAGCGTAAAACTGGCAGGCAGCATATAACTGCAATGCAGTATTGGAAGCAGTATTTTCTGAGGCAGTCAGAGGGCGCTACAAAGAAAAAAAATAATAATAATAATAATACTGGTCAGGTGTTGTTCTATTACAGATCTATGAGATTAACACACCTCCTCTGCAGCCTCCTCATATGTAGCAAAAGCAGTGTGTCCCTCCTGCCACAGGAACTCCCGGGTGCGAAGGAAGGGCTGAGGATGTTTGAACTCCCACCTCTGAAAAATACAGACAATATTCGTAAAGGTTAAAAAGGACAAGATATACGATCACCCAATCATAGGCAGAAGCAGATAAGTAAGCTGTACATACCACAACATTGCACCACTGGTTTAGCTTAATAGGGAGGTCACGATGAGATTGCACCCATTTAGCATATGCAGGATACATCACTGGAAGAACAATGTAACATTATGTTAGAACACTCTCCATTAGTGTTAACCACCTCAAAAAAAAAAAAAATTTTTTAAGGTTAATATGTTAAAGGGGTACTCCAGGGAACTACACTCATCCCTTCCCTTTCATCAACCTATTTGTCTAAATATCATTCATTAGCTATACAGAGCAGATTCCTTTGCCAGCAGAGAGTGAGGAAATGACAACATCCAGCCATCCACACTGTCTCTGTCCAAATCCCTCTCTGAAAGCAGTCCCCACCCTCCTGAGAGACACAGACCATGTGGTTTTCGCCCTCTCTTTAGTGCTGGGAACTAGGAGGTGTGTGCAGGAGGAGGGTGGGGGCTGGCAGAGCAGAGCTGCAATGATTGCTAGGAGATTTAGGCAAGGGGAGAGAGAGCAGGGGCAACAGGAGCCATGCATATCAGGCTGGATGGTTTACAGGGAACATATCCAGGTAGTGTGGTGGCTTTGGAGCATATATACCATGGCCGTATACGTCATGGCCGTAAATGTTGGCATTCAAATTTTTCTTGTAAATGAAGTATTTCTAACAGAAAAGGATTGCAGTAACACATGTTTTGCTATACACATGTTTATTCCCTTTGTGTGTATTGGAACTAAACCAAGAAAGGGAGGAAAAAAAGCAAATTGGACATAATGTCGCCAAACTCCCAAAATGGTCTGGACAAAATTATTGGCACCCTTAACTTAATATTTGGTTGCACACCCTTTGGAGAAAAAAAAAAATGAAATCAGTCGCTTCCTATATCAATCAATAAGCTTCTTACACCTCTCAGCCGGAATGTTGGACCACTCTTCCTTTACAAACTGCTCCAGGTCTCTCTTATTGGAAGGCGCCTTTTCCCAACAGTAATTTTAAAGGAAATCTGTCATCAGAATCACCCGCACTAAACCTGTTACACAGGCTTGTAGTGCGGGTGATCCTGATTAAAACGCTTCTTACCTGGTTAAAAATGGTTCAGCGGTTCCTCAGATATCTATATTTTTAGTTTTCTGTTATTCCCTGGCTTGGGACTCAGTGGGAGGTCTTATCATCTGGGACTCGGCCACACGTCATTCTAGCTGGGCGAAGCGGTCGCCCGGCTCATGAATATTCATGAACTTATCCTCGTAGTCTAACTCCTTTTTCTAGGTCTGGTGGGGAGGGCCGCGAGGATAAGTTCATGAATATTCATGAGCCGGGCAGCAGCTCCGCCCAGCTAGAAAGACGTGTGGCCGAGTCCGAGATGATAACACCTCCCACTGAGTCCCAAGCCAGGGAATAACAGAAAACTAAAAATATAGATATCTTAAGAACCACTGAACCGTTTTTAACCAGGTAAGAAGCGTTTTAATCAGGATCACCCGCACTACAAGCCTGTGTAACAGGTTTAGTGCGGGTGATTCTGATGACAGATTTCCTTTAAGATCTCGCCACAGGTGTCCAATGGGATTTAGATCTAGACTCATTGCTGCCACTTCAGAACTCTCCAGCGCTTTGTTGTCATCCATTTCTGGGGCTTTTTGAAGTATGTTTGGGGTCATTGTCCTGCTGGAAGATCCAAGATCTCGGACACAAACCCAGCTTTCTGACACTGGGCTGTACAGTAAGACCTAAAATACATTGGTAATCCTCAGATTTCATGATGCCTTGTACACAATCAAGGCCCCCTGTGCCAGAGGCAGCAAAACAACCCGAAAACATCATTGACCTCCACCATATTTCACTGTAGGTACTGTGTTCTTTTCTTTGTAGTCCTCATTCCGTTTTCTGTAAACAGTAGAATGATGTGCTTTACCAAAAAGCTCAATCTTGGTCTCATCTGTCCATAAGACATTTTACCAGAAGGATTTTGGTTACTCAAGTTCATTTTGGCAAAATGTAGTCTTTTTTATGTCTCTGTGTCAGCAGTGGGGTCCTCCTGGGTCTCCTGCCATAGAGTTTTATGTCATTTAAATGTCAATGAATAGTTCGCGCTGACACTGATGCTCCCTGAGCCTGCAGGACAACTTTAATATCTTTGGAACTTGTTTGGGGCTGCTTATCCACCATCCGGACTATCCTGCGTTGACACCTTTAATCAATTATTCTCTTCCGTCCTCTCCCAGGTAGATTAGCTACAGTGCCATGGGTTGCAAACTTCTTGATAATGTTGCGCACTGTGGACAAAGGCAAATCTAGATCTCTGGAGATGGACTTGTAACTTTGAGATTGTTGATATTTTTCCACAATTTTGGTTCTCATGTCCTCAGACAGTTCTCTTCTCCTCTTTCTGTTGTCCACGTTTAGTGTGGCACACACATACACACAATGCAAAGACTAAGTGAACTTCTCTCCTTTTTATCTGCTTTCAGGTGTGATTTTTATATTGCCCACATCTGTTACTTGCCCCAGGTGAGTTGAAAGGAGCATCACATGCCTGAAACAATCTTATTTTTCCACAATTTTGAAAGGGGGCCAATAATTTTGTCCAGACCATTTTTGGAGTTTGGTGACATTATGTACAATTTGCTTTTTTTCCTCCCTTTTTTGGTTTCGTTCCAATACACACAAAGGGAATAAACATGTGTATAGCAAAACATGTGTTACTGCAATCCTTTTCTGGGAGAAATACTTCATTTTCCAGAAAAATTTCAGGGGTGCCAACATTTACGGCCATGACTGTATGTTTGTGTTTTTTTTGTGTAGAATAACTCCCCACCTTCACACATATATAGGTTCTGATCTAACAGAATCCAGCACCAGCCTAAGAGAACATAATATAAGAGTAGTCCCTGAGACTGACCGCCCTGTCCCCAGGAACAGTACTCTGTGTGTGTGTTATAGTATCGCTGATCTTTACTTTGTTTTCCTATGGTTCTTTACCAGTTTCACTTGTTGGCCGCACAGCGATTGGTTCTGCCAATTCAGTCTTCCCTGATCTGGTGACCCATGCAACCTAAACACAAATACAGACAATAGGTTAGTACGTTTACTGGACATTAACAAAACTGTGACTGAAAACTACTAAGGCATTGCTGGATAGACTTCTCCCCCACCAAATAATAGCATGTACAGCAGTATCAGGCTTATATCAGTAAGGAAATATCCAGAACTTACCCGATATTAGAAACACTGATGATTATTAAGGAATTTGATAAATCCTGGATTATTAACAGCTAACAGATGGATTGTCTAACCCAGGGGTCTTAAACTCAAACTATCTGGGGGCCACTGGAGGTACAGGCTGGGCCGCATGTGCCCCTCACATATAATGTGCCCATCATGCACCCCTCACATATAATGCCCCCATCATGCGCCCCTCACATATAATGCCCCATCATGCGCCCCTCACATATAATGCCCCCATCATGTGCCCCTCACATATAATGCCCCCATCATGTGCCCCTCACATATAATGCCCCCATCATGTGCCCCTCACATATAATGCCCCCATCATGCGCCCCTCACATATAATGTCCCCATCATGCGCCCCTCACATATAATGCCCCCATCATGTGCCCCTCACATATATAATGCCCCCATCATGCACCCCTCACATATATAATGCCCCCATCATGCGCCCCTCACATATATAATGCCCCCATCATGCGCCCCTCACATATATCATGCCCCCATCATGCGCCCCTCACATATAATGCCCCCATCATGCGCCCCTCACATATAATGCCCCCATCATGCGCCCCTCACATATAATGCCCCCTGTGCTTTGCCCCTCACATATAATGCCGCCTGTGCTGTCCCCTCACATATAATGCCCCATCATGCGCCCCTCACATATAATGCCCCATCATGCGCCCCTCACATATAATGCCCCATCATGCGCCCCTCACATATAATGCCCCATCATGCGCTCCTCACATATAATGCCCCCCATCATGCGCCCCTCACATATATAATGCCCCATCATGCGCTCCTCACATATAATGCCCCATCATGCGCTCCTCACATATAATGCCCCCATCATGCGCCCCTCACATATAATGCCCCCATCACATATATAATGCCCCCATCATGTGCCCCTCACATATAATGCCCCCTGTGCTTTGCCCCTCACATATAATGCCCCCTGTGCTGTCCCCTCACATATAATGCCCCCTGTGCTTTGCCCCTCACATATAATGCCCCCTGTGCGGTCCCCTCACATATAATGCCCCCTGTGCTGTCCCCTCACATATAATGCCCCCTGTGCTGTCCCCTCACATATAATGCCCCCTGTGCTTTGCCCCTCACATATAATGCCCCCTGTGCTTTGCCCCTCACATTAATTATTCCCTATTCTCTAGCCCCCTCGCCCCAGTTTTTAAATCCCCTCTTCCTCCTGTACGGTATAGTGCCCCCTGGGCACTGAGTATACTAGTCTTACTTACAATATGCGAGCCACGGGAACGGGATCTCCAGGTGCAATTATGTCATGGCGCCAGGCTGCCGTGGATCGCGTCCCCGCCGCTCACACACTGTGTACTCACAGCGTGTGAGGAAGGTTAGTGAATGTTGGAGCGGGAGCTTTCAGCTTCCGCTCCACCATGCTTGAGTACGAGGGGGGGTCCTCTGTACGAGGAGTAAATAAAGGGGAGGGGGTCCTCTGTACGAGGAGTAAATAAATGGGAGGGGGGTCCTCTGTACGAGGAGTAAATAAAGGGGAGGGGGGGTCCTCTGTACGAGGAGTAAATAAAGGGGAGGGGGGGTCCTCTGTACGAGGAGTAAATAAAGGGGAGTCCTCTGTACGAGGAGTAAATAAAGGGGAGGGGGGTCCTCTGTACGAGGAGTAAATAAAGGAGAGGGGGGTCCTCTGTACGAGGAGTAAATAAAGGGGAGGGGGGAGTCCTCTGTACGAGGAGTAAATAAAGGGGAGGGGGGGTCCTCTGTACGAGGAGTAAATAAAGGGATGGGGGGAGTCCTCTGTACGAGGAGAAAATAAAGGGGAGGGGGGAGTCCTCTGTACGAGGAGTAAATAAAGGGGAGGGGGGGTCCTCTGTACGAGGAGTAAATAAAGGAGAGGGGGGGAGTCCTCTGTACGAGGAGTAAATAAAGGAGAGGGGGGGGTCCTCTGTACGAGGAGTAAATAAAGGGGAGGGGGGCCCTCTGTACGAGGAGTAAATAAAGGAGAGGGGGGGTCCTCTGTACGAGGAGTAAATAAAGGAGAGGGGGGTCCTCTGTACGAGGAGTAAATAAAGGAGAGGGGGGGGTCCTCTGTACGAGGAGTAAATAAAGGAGAGGGGGGGGGTCCTCTGTACGAGGAGTAAATAAAGGAGAGGGGGGGTCCTCTGTACGAGGAGTAAATAAAGGAGAGGGGGGACCTCTGTACGAGGAGTAAATAAAGGAGAGGGGGGGTCCTCTGTACGAGGAGTAAATAAAGGAGAGGGGGGGTCCTCTGTACGAGGAGTAAATAAAGGGGAGGGGGGTCCTCTGTACGAGGAGTAAATAAAGGAGAGGGGGGGTCCTCTGTACGAGGAGTAAATAAAGGAGAGGGGGGGTCCTCTGTACGAGGAGTAAATAAAGGAGAGGGGGGGTCCTCTGTACGAGGAGTAAATAAAGGAGAGGGGGGGTCCTCTGTACGAGGAGTACATAAAGGAGAGGGGGGTCCTCTGTACGAGGAGTAAATAAAGGGGAGGGGGGGTCCTCTGTACGAGGAGTAAATAAAAGGGAGGGGGGGTCCTCTGTACGAGGAGTAAATAAAAGGGAGGGGGGGGTCCTCTGTACGAGGAGTAAATAAAGGGGAGGGGGGGTCCTCTGTACGAGGAGTAAATAAAGGAGAGGGGGGGTCCTCTGTACGAGGAGTAAATAAAGGGGAGGGGGGGTCCTCTGTACGAGGAGTAAATAAAGGGGAGGGGGGTCCTCTGTACGAGGAGTAAATAAAGGAGAGGGGGGGGGTCCTCTGTACGAGGAGTAAATAAAGGAGAGGGGGGGTCCTCTGTACGAGGAGTAAATAAAGGAGAGGGGGGGTCCTCTGTACGAGGAGTAAATAAAAGGGGGGGGGGTCCTCTGTACGAGGAGTAAATAAAGGAGAGGGGGGGTCCTCTGTACGAGGAGTAAATAAAGGGGAGGGGGGGTCCTCTGTTCAGGATGACGCAGGATCAGGCATGTTGGATTTCAACTGCATGATTTTTTGTTTTTGTTTGCAGAAAGAAATTGCAACCGGAAGAGTCTGGCAGCAGTTTACACCTCCTCTCTCCATCCAGGTGTATGAGAAGATCGTTCTCCCAACAACAACCTCATATGTATTGGGTACCTTAAGATGAAACATACCTCTGGGGCAAAGTCAGCAATGTGAGTCTTCTCTTTCTCAAGAGCCGCCTGAGACACGAACATAGGGAAATAGCAATTTTCCACACCCAACTTCTTTATCTCGCGATCAAAATATTCTTTAATGGATTCCCAGATGGCGAAGGCCCATGGTCGCAGCACGTAGCACCCGCTGACGTCGTAATACTCAATCATCTCTGACTTGGTGATCACCTGCGAGACCCAGAAGATTGTGTTTATAGTGAAAACGTTCCCTTTACAGTGGGAGTGAGAGGCAGACGTATATATATATATATATATATATATATATATATATATATATATATATATATATATATATATATATATATCGGTGTGTGTACAAATACAGCTGCACATATCAGGAACGTACGTTCAGCAGGAGACCAAATGCAATTATACAGTGGATTATACACATGTACACCACTATCCACAAGCATAGGGATAGGAAGAACACCACACAACCTATTACCTGGGAGTACCAGTCAGCAAGGTTTTCCTCTTTCTTAGCCTCCAGCCCCAGCCTAAACAAGAAATAAATCAAAATTTAAAAAGAGCAGAAAAATGCCTCTTCCGGGCAACAATCTTATGAGATTATACATTAAAGGGGTACTCGGGTGAAAAACTATTTTTTTTTTTTTTAAATCAACTGGTGCCAGAAAGTGAAACAGATTTGTGAATTACTTCTATTAAAAACATCAAAAATCTTAATCTTTCCAGTACTTATTAGCTGCTGAATACTACAGAGGAAATGCTTTTCCTTTTTGGAACACAGAGCTCTCTGCTGACATCACGAGCACAGTGCTCTCTGCTGACATCTCTATCCATTTTAGGAACTGTCCAGAGCAGCATATGTTTGCTATGGGGATTTTTATCCTACTCTGGACAGTTCCTAAAATGGACAGAGATGTCAGCAGAGAGCACTGTGGTCATGATGTCAGCAGACAGTTCTGTGTTCCAAAAAGAAAAGAATTTCCTCTGTAGCATTCAGCAGCTGATAAGTACTGGAAGGATTAAGATTTTTTAATAGAAGTGATTTACAAATCTGTTTAACTTTCTGGCACCAGTTGATTTAAAAAAAAATAAATAAAAAAAAAATAAAAATAAAAAAAAAGTTTTTTCACTGGAGTAGGGGTAATCAACCCCAGAACTCTTATCCCCTATCCAAAGGCGTTCGTTTAGAGCGTCGGGTGTAGCGTCGGAGGCTCGTGATGTCACGCCCACGCCCCCTCAATGCAAGTCTATGGGAGGGGGCGTGACTGCCGTCACACCCCCTCCCATAGACTTGCATTTAGGGGGCGTAGCATCACGAGCGGGGCGTGACCATGACATTACGAGCAGCAGAGTACCCCTTTAAAGGGTACCTCTCATCAAATAAACTTTTGATATATTTTAGATTAATGAATGTTGAATAACTTTCCAATAGCATGTTAATGAAAAATATGCTTCTTTCTATTGTATTTTTTCCGATCAGTCCTGGCAGCAAGCATTTCTGACTCATGCTGGAGTCCTAAACACTCAGAGCTGCCAGCCTGCTTTGTTCACAGCCAAACAGGCTGTGAACAAAGCAGGCTGGCAGCTCTGAGTGTTCTCCTTTGTGAACAAAGCAGACTGGCAGCTGGTAGTGTTTAGGACTCCAGCATGAGTCTGAAATGCTTGCTGCCAGGACTGGTAGGGAGACCCCTAGTGGTCATTTCTTAAATAGAAAGAAGCATATTTTTTAATAACATGCAATTGTAAAGTTATTCTGCATACATTAATCTATAATATATCAAAAGTTTTTTTGATGAGAGGTACCCTTTAAAGTTACGCTATATCACAAGGTTCTGCAGCACAGTTGCAATGTATTTCCTTGTTAGTATCCACTTGAAGATAAAAACAAGTATTTTTTAGTAGAAGTCTAAACAGAAGGTCTGTAAATAACCCTGCCCATGATTACGTTATTTAACATTTTGTATTCCCAACTTAGTCAATCCGACTTGACTTATGTCAAACTTATGTCAAATCCGCAGGATCCTCTAATAGATGCAGTTCCCATGAGCATTATAGTCCCTTAAATATGGCGATTCAATGCATTACTCATCTGTAATATCAGAATACTACGCAAATGAGGCTGCTCATTTACCCCATGGTGCACCTATATGTCTGCCCGCTCCTCTAACAACACCCCCTCATATATACTGAGCCCTGTCTGGCACCTTTTAAGGCCATGTTCACCCATCGTCCGGGCAAACATTACACACATTTAAAATGTTCCAGCAGGCGCTAGGACCACTTCAAAAAGCGCCATCTCATAGACGGCAATGAATTTCCAAGCAGAATCCGCAAAAAGAATACACATCTATTCTTTCTGCGGACACCAGAATCAGGATTTTCCGCCGTGTGCACAGGGCAGCACAATCCTATTGAAATGAATGGGACTCTGCTGCAGAGGAATTTCCAAGAAGAATATTCCTGTGGAATTCCACTCGGAAATTCCGCTGTGTGAAAATAACCTAAAGCTGGCTGTCTGTCACTGTTTTTCCCTGTATAGTAGCGCTCCCAGTCACCGGCTGGATAAAAAATAATGTACGGTAAAAACTCAACTATTAATTATGGTCATAAAAAATATTAATTATGATTTTTTTTTTTAATTCTCATTCATTGTGGCTTCACTGGCCCCTTTCTCCACCTATACCCCTTCCCTTCATCCATCTTCTGCTCTCCTCGGCTGAACTTGATGGACAGGAGTCTTTTTTAATCCTTACTATGTACCGTATATACTCGAGTATAAGTTGAGTTTTTCAGCACGATGTTTCGTGCTGGAAACGCCCCCCCTCGGCTTATACTCGAGTGAACTCTCCGCCTGTCAATCCCTTCTCAGTGGTCTTCAACCTGCGGACCTCCAGATGTTGCAAAACTACAACTCCCAGCATGCCGTCCGGGCATGCTGGGAGTTGTAGTTTAGAAACATCTGGAGGTCAGCAGGTTGAAGACCACTGCGGCCTTAGTCATCATCCAGACTCCCCTTTAGTTTTCTACTGTGCGTCGTCGTCAAGGCAACGTCACTAGTCCGGGCCCGGCCCGGAGAAGAGTGCCCCCCCTCGGTGAAGATGGACAGGCCGGAACGACTAACCCTCCCCACCGGACGGTCCCTGCAGCATAGATGGCCCGGACCAGCTCCCTCTTCCTTCCCACCGAGGGGATGTGAGTAGAAAACCAAGGGGATGATGATGAAGGGGGGGGGGGGGGTGATGTCGAGATGACGGGGGGGTGATGACGACGGGGGTGTTAAATGATGGGGGTGATGACGACGGGGGTGTTAAATGATGGGGGTGTTAATGACAGGGGTCTGGATGATGTCTGATGACGGGGGGGATGATTTATTTCCCACCCTAGGCTTATAGTCGAGTCAATATCTTTTCCCAGGTTTTTGGGGTGAAATTAGGGGCCACGGCTAATATTCGGGTCGGCTTATACTCTAGTATACACAGTAACATCCTCCAGGAATAAATATCCAGACCAAATATGTCTCTAATGAAGAAATGTAGCCGTACCTGGTCTGTTTCTTAGGGCCCTGCCCGTCACCAGCTGCTCCTCCAGGGGGCGCACTTGCAGCCTCCTTGCCTCCATCCTTCTTCTTCTGACCATCTCCTTGTTTCGACTGCTTGTTCTGCTTTTCGGATTTATTCTCTTTTTCCTTCTGCTTCTTGTCTTCTTTGGATTTTTTATCCTCGGATCCTGTTGCGGTCACCGGTTTATTCTCTGTTCCTGTCTGGGCCAGCAGAAGTACTGAGTCAATAAGTTGCTTCACTGCAGCATCAACCTTTTCCTAGGGATAAAAAGGTTATGCAAATCCTCAAGAATACAAGCGCTATTAAAAGGGAAGCTGTCAGCACATTTGGCCATACGGAACCACTGGTACTGCTAAATAGACCTTGTGATGTAGTTGTAAACAATACCCTTGTGACGGTCGTGAAAGTAGTGCGTCAAAGAACCATTTAGCACAATGAATGAAGGACGGCGCATCTGCATATCAAAGATATCGTCTAACACTATAGCCAAAAGTGGTGACAGTTTCCCTTTAAAGCAACTGTATAAAAATAGAGGAAAAACCATCTGTTTTATTCTTCTTTATCTTAGAAATTAAGCTCTATATTGCAGGCCCAGCATAGATAGATAGCAAATCCAATTAGAAAATTCTGGATGACTGCAGCTGCCTCTAGGTGGAGCTCTCTGCATATTGGGTCATTAGTTTACACAACCTACATGAGTAGAACTAATAGTCATATACAGTGATCCCTCAACTTACAATGGCCTCAACATACAATAGTTTCAACATACAATGGTCTTTTCTGGACCATTGTAACTTGAAACCGGACTCAACATAGAATGCTATGGAATCTGCGAAACGTGTCAATGGCTGGAAGAACCGACCAATCAGAATGGATATTTCACTGGTAAAACCCCTGTATTCCTAAAGTGCATGCACTGACTGTTGTCTGGTAGCGCCCCCTAAAGTACAGGGAGGTATTACATGTTCTGTACTCTTTACCTGTGCCAGGGTTAGCTTCTCCTTTGGGCATCAGGTGAGGGCGGCTCCATGTTACTTTTTTTAGGACACTGCGTGTATTGTACAGGACCCTGAAGAAGCTTCTGTCCTCTATATAGACCAGTGTTTCCCAAAGAGGTTGCCTCCAGCTGTTGCAAAATTACAACTCAAAGCATGCCCGGACAGCCTTTGACTGTCAGGGCATGCTGGGAGTTGTAGTTTTGCAACAGCTGGAGGCACCCTGGTTGGGAAAGACTGACATAGACAGTGATTACAGCTCCCAGCAGATCTTTCTTACTTTTATGTGTAAGGATTTGCTTTATCTGTATTAGTAATCTACTTATTTATGTTTAATCCTCCTTTTTCCTATTTTTGGATGACATTTTGGTGGCTTCAGAACCAATTACCAGGTTTCCATAGAGTTCTGGTCTCAACATACAATGGATTCAACATACAATGGTCGTCCTGGAACCAATTAATATTGTAATTTGAGGGACCACTGTATCTATAGGCAAAAGGAGATTTTTTTGTACTTACTGTAAAATCTTTTTTTCTCATAGCCTTCATTGGGGGACACCGATACTGATGGGTATATTGCTCTTGCCACTAGGTGGCGCTGACACTAGGAAAAAAAAAAGTTGGCTCCGCCCTTGCACGATATACCCGCCCACTGGAAGTGAGGTAAGAAGTTTTGTCACAAAGCAGTAGGAGAAGCCAGTAGGGTGCTGAACTGATGGCGTCACCCCATCAAGCCCCATACCAGAACAAAGGTGCTCAATAGTGTTGAGCGCAAATATTCGAAATGTGAATTTTTACCGCGAAAATCTTTACATTTACATTTACATTCGATTTCGCGAATATTTACAATATAGTGATATTTATTCGTAATAACGAATATTAGTTTTTTCTTTTTTCAAGTATATGCGAATATATACAAATATTCATGAATATCAGAGAACTAAAAAAAAAAAAAGAGAGAGAATAACATAGCGAATATGCTAATTTCACGAACATAGGACGAATATTCGGCCATATATTCGCAAAATATCGCGTACTCGAATATGGCCCCTGCTGCTCAGCACTTGTGCTCAACCGCCGTAGACCTGTGGAAACAAGATCACGGGAAGGTCCGAGGCACACCCCACCGACAGAAGGGAAGCTGGGCTCTGCACGTGCAGAGTGGCCTTAGCATACGTAGGGACACAGACGTGGGTACATCACGATGGAAGTGGGGTACCAAGACTGCAGACCCGAAAGAAACCGCAGACATCCAAAGGTCCGTCAGTATGGAAGACAGGACCCTAGAAAGGGGAACAGAGTGAGCTGCTGCTGTTGTTAAAGTCCATGGAGCCTGCAGGAAATGCTCGGACCCCATCTCCTAATGGTGCACACACCAGGACTGCTGTCCCAGATGAAGAGATGAAGGATGAATGTGGGGCAGGAAACATGCAGACAGTCTGACTTACAGGTATAAAAAGGTCCAATGAACCCACGGAGACACTTTGTGGAACTTCACATGGAAAGTGTGTCACCAGACTGCAGTCGCGGGAGCGGCAAGAATGGGGGAGGTGTGCTGGTGGATTAGAAAACCATGCAGACACAGTCTGGCTATCTGGCATAGGGAACATGGCCACCCCAGGTCCCTCATTCAGAACCAAACACAAAGTGAGTTACCAGCCTTCAGCCGTGAGAGCGGCCGGCATGTAGAGGGGAACCTGGTAAAGTAGGGAACCCTGCAAACCAGTATGCGGTGCATTGTATAGGGCCCATAGAGCAACATGGGGAGACTCACTGGTGAACTATACCTTGGCAGTGGGTTACCTTAACTGGGAGGTGTATAGTAGGTGACCCGACGTAGTAGTAGTAGACCATGCAGACAACCATCTGGCTGACTGGTATAAGATTCCTGAACGCACAGGTTCACTCCTTCGAACCCTCCCACAGAAAGTGGGGTGCTGAGTGTGATGATCCAACGGGCGACCTGGCAGCGTAGGAGACCCAGCATGAAGGTCTTGCTGACAGGCGTCAGTTGAGTCTACATGCAGGAATCCTCATCCAGATTCCTTACACCAGCAGTGAGGTATGGGAAACCTTGCCATGCCCAGGGTAGCCCAGAGATGGGAGACTGACGGTGGCGAAAACCATGCAGACAACAGTCTGGCTAAAGAAGTACACCTCCAGGTGCTGGCGAAAAGGGGACAGCCAGATAGGTGATCACTGTGCTCCTCTGTCGTATGTGGGAGGGAGGGAAGGCCTAGGAGCCATGGATAGTATCCCCGCCACTCTGGGAGATCAGGGAGGCTGAGGAGCCGTGGATTGTATCCCCGTCACCTCGTATAGGGTCCATAGGACGCTCTGGGACACTTCTTCGTACACCTCGCACAGCAGAGGGGTACCGGAACTCCAGCCACAGATACATAAGCCTTGTGATGAATGACAGGCGGCGGAAGAAACCACGCAGACTACTGTCTGGCTTACTGGTAGTAGTAGACAACGGGTCGCTCCTTCGGACACTTCACACTAGCAGTGGGGTACCGGAACCCCAGCCATGGATGTGGCAGTTGAGATATGCGACAGGCGAGACTACTGTCCGGTATATCAATATCAGGTCGAATCCATGCCCACACAGGGACACTTTCACAGAGACCTTGAACTGGACGTGAGGAGCCGGAGCACTAGCCACCTGGAGGAGGGAATCCTATTGTATGACACGCCAAGAACACCCCCCTGATGGATGGCCGGTGGACCTTACAGAGCGTCCTCAGCGTCCACCAGGAATGCCAAAGCTCTTGTAAGGGCACCAGACCAGTGTCTTGCCTCAGTAGGGAGGGACAGGAGTTCGGCCGTGGGCACGACAGGCATGGTATGGCACTCAGAGGTAGGGGAGAACAGTCACTGAATATATCCCCGGTAGTTTCCAAGGAATCGTGAAATCTCTGGCAACAACCCGCCACGGCGGTTCGCATATGCTCCCTGGCAGCGTGAGAACCCGGCAGAATATAGGTTCACCAGAAGCATACCTCAACTGACTCAATGTAAATAGTCTATAGCTGTTCACCTTACAGGGTGACTGAAGAAAGTTAACCCCAATACAGTCCCTAGGAAAGGGAAGCTGCAAATATGAAACTGATGAAAACAGATATGACAGACCAAGGCTGTAATAGCGATTGGTTGCCACAAGGGGGAGCTCTCAAAAAGCAAAGAAAAATCAAGGACACAATTATTGGCCAAATACCACCAAATGGTCTGAGACACCCGCGGCAGATTTATTTCATTTATTTTAAACTTTGATGGATAGCGCGGCCCGCTGAGACGGAAGGGCGTGCTGGAGGAACACCGCCCCTGGAGATGGCCTCAAACCTCAGTCATCTGGCCACATCAACTGGGAAGCGCCCGGCCACGTGGGACCGGAGACCCGCTGCCTGTAGGTGCAGAGGGTCTCCGTCAACAGATAAGAGAACGTGGTCAGGACACTGTGCCTGGCCGCAACATAAGAGTAGAAAGCGGGCTGGTGTGTCCGTACTGAGGACGTGGGCAGCCGCGTGGGACTGGAGACCCGCTGCCCGGAGAAGAGTCTTCAGTGGGCAGATTAAAGAGTACCCCTCATCAATTTTTTTTTTATATTTTATCGTTTATTATATATAGAACAATTTTCTAATAGGGTTCCTTTTTTGGTGATTTCGGACTCACGCTGGCCTAGCGGCTGAGTCCGAAATCTCATACTCCGCGCAGCTCCTGCCTGTCAGACAGAGCGCTGTGCACGCATCCCTGCCAGACGCGCTCCTGACTGCCGGCCAGCATAGTCATCAGGCTCCTCCCGCTGACAAGAAGAGCCGGTGCGTGCTGGCCCAGAGTCAGTTGAGCGCAGCTCTTCAAGAGAGAAGAATACAGGAAGGAGGGCGGAAGCGGCCCAGCAAAGCTTCAGATGACGTCGCGCCTGCCGGGCCCCGCCCACTTCCTTCCTTCTCAGATGCTCCTATATGAGCTACCGAAGATTAACCTATAAAGGTATTTTTAGGTGGTTTAGAATTAAAATGAATGCAAGAATAGATAGAGTTAGAGAAAGGGAAAGATGGCGAGGGGGATTAGGGAAAGTTTAGTTGATAATAGGTGCCCTTTAATGAATGCGGCCAGGACACTGGGCCTGGCCGCCAACTAAGAGCGGTGGTGGGCTGTTTGTGCCCCCTCTGGGGAAGCGGTCAGCTGCGTGGGACCGGAGACCCGCTGCCCCATAAGACTGAAACTGAAACAGCAGGCAGTGAGTCTCTGGCTGAAGAAAACGCGTCCAGGGCCACGATACATGTGATAGAAATGCGCTGCCCTAAGAGGAGGGAGGGAAGGTCCACCAGAATGTCTCCTCCAGAAAGGCGCTGGAGGCCATGAGGGGTCTGGCCCAGCACAGCCACGTGTAATAGTGGCTGAGGAGCTATGCACAACAGAGAAAGGGGACCCTGGATGAGCAAAAGGGAGGGAGAGGAGGGAAGGGGGGTTGTAGTACATACTCACCAATGGCTCCATCTTCTCATACTCATCCTGAAGTCTTCAGCCAGCTTATGGCCACGCTGCATCATGCCAGGCTGCCATAGCGAGGTGAGCAGGGGTAAGTGGGGGACCCGGACCCAGGGTACAACCTCCAGGGTCTAGCCATTGGTGAGAAGGGGTTGATGGCCCATACTGTTATGTTCCGTGCCCCTGTCGCATGTGGGAGATCAGGTAGCTCCATGCTCCTGTCGCCCAACCTAGAAAAATAACAAAAGGAAAAAGAACCTAACTAGACGTACTTAAAGGAGTACTCCGGCACACACTTTTTTCCTTTTATCCCGTCCGGGCTGCAAAATAAAAGAAAACACATTTTATCTTTCCTGCCAACGAGCCCCCGGAGCTCCGGTACACTCCGGTACAGGTGTTCAGTCCCCGGGCTGTATTCTTCTTACTTCCTGTTAGCCCGGCACGTCACACGGAGCTTCAGCCTATCACTGGCCGAGGCGGGACATTCCTGCAGCCGGTGATAGGCTGAAGCTCCGTGTGACGTGCTGGGCTAACAGGAAGTAAGAAGAATACAGCCCGGGGACCGAACACCTGTACCGGAGTGTACCGGAGCTCCGGGGGCTCGTTGGCAGGAAAGATAAAATGTGTTTTCTTTTATTTTGCAGCCCGGACGGGATAACATGAAAAAAGTGTGCCCCGGACATGTCCTTTAACTAGAAAATAAGAAACTAAAAGACCAGGTCTGGAAGAGCTCCCAGACCTGTGTCTGCCTCCTACTGACACTAGCTAAAACTGATTAAATCAGTGGGCGGGTATATCCTGCCAGGGAGGAGCTGACATTTTTTTTTCCTAGTGTCAGCGCCTCCTAGTGGCAAGAGCATATACCCAACAGTATATGTGTATCCCAATGAAGAGCGCCCGAGAAATGCAGCAATAAATAATTCAACAAAAACCCGTTGAAAAATATATGCAAAGGCAAAATAATGAAAAATGCCTTTATTTTATTCAAAAATGAATTAATAAATTAATTTTTTTTAATAAAATTGTGGCAATGTTTATTAGTTTGGCTATGAGTACATTTTTCAGCATGTTTTTATAAGAATTTTATAATTTCGTTTAATTTACCGTATTTTTCGCCCTCTAGGACGCACCGGCGTATAAGACGCACCCAATTTATAGGTGCAAAATCAAAATAAAAATAAAGATTTTGAACCCAATAGTGGTCTTCAACCTGCGGACCTCCAGATGTTGCAAAACTACAACTCAGCATGCCCGGACAGCCGTTGGCGGTCCGGGCATGCTGGGAGTTGTAGTTTTGCAACATCTGGAGGTCCGCAGATTGAAGGACCACTGCATAGGAGGTAATACTCACGTGTCCCCGCCGCTCCGGACCCGTCACCGCTGCCCTGGATTTCGCTCCATCGCTGTCGCCGTGTCTCCGTCGCTCCGGAACGTCTCTGCTGCCGGCCGGGTATCCTCGCTCTCCGTCACCGCCGTCACGTCGTTACGCACGCTGACGCACGTACGCGACGACGTGATGGCGAGAAAGGAGAGCGCCGGCCATACAGGGGATCCCTGAACGGAGAAGACACTGAGAAGGCAGGTAAGGTCCCTCCCGGTGTCCTGTAAGCACTAAACCGGCTATTCAGTCGGGATGTTCGGGACCGCCGCGGTGAAATCGCAGCGGTCCCGAACAGCCCGACTGAACAGCCAGGTTAGTGTCACTTTCCCTTCAGACGCGGCGGTCAGCTTTGATCGCCGCGTCTGAAGGGTTAATACAGGGCATCACCGCGATCGGTGATGTCCTGTATTAGCCGCGGGTTCCGGCCGCGATAGGGGTGTATTCGCCGTATAAGACGCACCGACTACCGACTAACCACCCCCCCCCCCCCGTTTTGGGGAAGAAAAAGTGCGTCTTACACGGCGAAAAATACAGTATGTATTGAACTCGTACTCCAAGGTCGGGTTTACAATGGAGATTCTGCGGATGGAATTTCGGCTTGAGTTCCAATGGGCGGTGCTAGGACTGTGCATACTGCATTGCTGTCCCCCATACAAGGCAATGCATTACTGAGTGGATCTTTTGGCAGATCCGCTGAGAAATGCATTGATGTCTATGGGGACGGCAATACAGTACATACGGTCCTAGCGCCACTGCGGGATCTCTGGCGGAAATTCCGTCTGGAGAGTCTAATGCATACCCAGCTGCTCATCTGCAAGCCATGTCAATGTAGCTCGTTCACAGCCTATTTGAATATTGCGACAGACATACATATATATATATATATATACATACATACATACATACATACATACACACACACACACAACAGATTATAAGAAAAAAAAAGTGCAGAGCATTCCCAGCATCATGTATGTCACAGGAGTCAATGATGCCTTCATTCCACACATTAATCTTCCCTACCTTGGGCGCCTTCTCACTCTTCAGTTTTCGAACCTCATCTCCCTGTTTGACAACCCTGTTGACCAGTTCCTCCTCCAAAGACTGGGAGCCATTTTGTTGATCTTTTACAGGCGGCTGCCCAGGCTTGTACTCCTGCCCAGTCTTTTCTTTGTATTCTGCCTTAAGAGACAGCAGGGCCTTTACTGCCTCGTCCACCTTGTCCTGTAAAACAGAAAAAAAAATTGGGATAGTATCCAACCCCGGGGGAATATTCCACAATTCAATGGCACATTGCCGGATTTCTGGCAGGCGACACATCTGTAATCACTCCTATCCAGACTTATAAGAGGCAGGTTCATATTCCTTACTGCAGTGGTGTCCAAACCATGGCCCTCCAGATGTTGCAAAACTACAACTTCCAGCATGGCCGGACAGCCAATGGCTGTCCGGGCATGCTGGGAGTTGTAGTTTTGCAACATCTGGAGGGACGCAGTTTAGACACCACTGTCGTACTGGATCATAAGAGCAGCATAGAGCAGGGCCTTCCACTCAGGGCTTCTCCTTTGTGGTCAAGAAAAAAGAGCTGCTTCTATTAAAAAAATCTTAATCCTTTCAATAATTATCAGCTGCTAAAGTTGAGTTGTTTTCTGTCTGGCAACAATTCTCTCTGCTGACACCTCTGCTTGTCTCGGGAACTGCACAGAGTAGGAGAGGTTTGCTATGGGGATTTGCTTCAAAACTGGGCAGTTCCTTAGACAGGTGTCATCAGACAACACTTAGAAAAGAACAACGCAACTTCAGCAGCTCATAAGTACAGAAAGGATTAAGATTTTTTAATAGAAGTAATTTACAAATCTGTTTAACTTTCTGGAGCCAGTTGAGATAGATAGGATAGATTAGATAGATTGGATAGATATATAGATATATATATATAAATATAATAAGTTTTTTCCTGGATAGCCCCTTTAATGGTAGCAACTCTTACTATTTCAGCCACAACCGTTTTGACTGATGTAGCTGATGGCAATTTCCACTAACAAAATAAGATGTATTCTAGGGTTAGGAGAAAACCAGTTTTCCTATCTGGAGATCAATCACGGCGCACGGATCCCACCTCCATCCAGTGCGGACTTAAAGAGGTACTCTGGTGGAAAACTTTTTTTTTTTTATCAATTAAAAAAATATTTATCCTTCCAGTACTTATTAGCAGTTGTATATTACAGAGAAAGTTCTTTTGTTTTTGGATTCCTTTTTTTTTTCTGTCTGGCCACAGTGCTCTCTGCTGACATCTCTGTATCAGGAACTGCCCAGAGCAGCATAGGTTTGCTATGGGGATTTGGGGCTCCTGTTCTGGACAGTTCCTGATACGGGCAGAGAGCACCATGGACAGGAAAAAAAGAAATCCAAAACTAAAAGAACTTTCTCTGTAGTATATAGCAGCTAATAAATACTGGAAGGATAAAGATTTTTTTAATAGAAATAATTTACAAATCTGGTTAACTTTCTGGCACCAGTTGATTAAAAAAAAATAATAAATGTTCTCCACCTGAATACCCCTTTAATGTGTAGAAAGTGCATGATCCAGCGATGACCAGTGAAACACTGATTACTTCCATGCTGATAAAAACAAAAAAGGTACAAAGCTTTGCTGGGATGTCTGAAAGCTACTTGCTTTGTAGTGTATGGCTGTCTAATGCAGACACATATGGCAAGAGAATGGAGTGGCAGCAGGTGGCTAGGACATAATAGGTCATAAGTTGTCATTTTGGGATAACCCCTTTAAGCTAAGAGTAAGGGCCCTTTAAGACAGGAGGCAGCAAACAAGCGCCAATCTTGCTGAACAGCGTTCGTTTACTGAGCAGAAGACTCAATCATGTGGCCATTCAAATCCACCATTATTGGCCGCACATGACCTTTTTATACAAAGCCAAGTGTAGCCGATAATGATAATTCATATGGCCGCACAAAGGATCCTATCGCTGGCCCCTTTTACCTGGGCTAATTACATTGGCTATTATGAGTGGTATCTGGTGCAGTTTGACGTTTTCAGCTGGATGGAACAGCACATACCTCTCCGCTATTCCATAAAGCAGGATCCAGGATCTCCTATCCACAAGAAAGGGAATAAAGTGTCTGATTGCGGGGATTCCCACTGGGACCCCCCACGATCTCCTGCACAGCACCCCAGCTCGCACCATGCCCCTCCATGTATCTCCATGGGAGAGTCAGAGATATAGGGGGAGATTTATCAAAGCTGTCTGTCCAGCATCAATATAGACCAAACTACAGAGGGTTAGGCCGGTCTATTGTTCGCCTAATTTATCAAAAGTCGCACGGCTCTTGATAAATTCTGCGCACAGACTTGAGGATCTACACTTTAGAGTGTATTTAAACCTGCTCCAACATGGTCTGACATTTCGGCGTACTTTCAGCCGACGCGACTTGTCGCTGAAAAGTTGCTTTTGATAAATTCAGCACCAATGCATTTTTCTGTCTAAAATAGACTAGAATGCATCATGTTCTAAAAATCCTCTAAAGCAAAAAAGTCGCACATATTTAGACTGTGACTTTCTGTGCGACAAATTTAGGGAATAACCAGTCTAAATCCTTTGATAAATACCCCCCCCATAGTGTCCGTGTATGGGGTGGGGTGTCGATCACTGCTTCATGCGGTGGTCGCCAGTAATCTGTGCATGGAGCGGAGGTCTCTCCGTGCATGAAGAGAACCAGGATGTCCAGGAGATGATCACGGGGGACCCTGCAGTCAGAGCCCCCCGCAATCAGACAATTATCCACACAATTATTTTTTTTTTTTTTTTAGAACAGATTGTAGCGTATGGAGTATTTAAAGTGTACCCGTCAGATTCAACAGAAAAAAACAATTTTTTTTATATATCACTCAGTACCTAATCCTGACCATGTACATCTAATTTTTATGTGTCTAGCACCTTTATTTATTTTTTTTATTACACTTTTAAATTTAGCTCCCTATTTTGAATTCCTCTCAAAGGGAGGGGGCGTGGCCTCACTGTGCAGGTCTCCGCCCTCTCCCTCAGTATGCTGTCTGCTCACATCTCCCTTAGCATTAGCAAAACTACAACTCCCAGCTTGTCCTCACTGACAGTAGCGGGACACAAGATGACAGTGGGAGGATTTTTCCTCCAGCTCTGAGTCCTGCGCTCACAGCTGTCAATCAAGGAAGTGTGTCCATGACATAGGTGATGACTCATGGACACAGCAGGACTAGTATGTGTCAAAGCAGGCAGGGGGGGGGCAGTTGTTTGACTGGCATTTTTCTGTATGAAATACTGAAAATGTTCTAATGAAAGCAATTGCAAAACCTATTGGTTATACATGCTTTACAACATATCAAAAGTTTTTGTATCTGACAGTGCCCATTTAATTACAAACAGCCTACAAAAGCTTTACCTTAGGAGCCTTCTCAGATTTGAGCTTTCGGACAAGCTCCCCCTGCTGCGCCACCTTGTTGTACAGACAGGTAGTGTCGCTGGGTGTGGGGGCTGTTTGGCTACAGGTTGTTGGAGGGACTGATGTACTAGAAGACTGAGGAGGACACCCGGGCTTGTATTCCTGCCCTGTCTGCTGCTTGTATTCGGCTTTAAGGCTTAAGAGGTTTTTCACTGCAGCGTCTATTTCCTCCTAAACGCAGGAAAGAAAGAAAAAATAGAAAGAAGCAAATCAGGACAAGGTCAACTGATGAAAGCAAGAAGACAATGATGTATAGCAGTGGTCTTCAACCTGCGGACCTCCAGATGTTGCAAAACTACAACTCCCAGCATGCCCGGACAGCCGTTGGCTGTCCGGGCATGCTGGGAGTTGTAGTTTTGCAACATCTGGAGGTCCGCAGGTTGAAGACCACTGATGTATAGGTATCTAGTCTATGTGACCAGTATATAGAGTAATAATAAACACACATCCTGTATTGACATCTTGACAAATAGACACCGATCATTTATTTCCATTAAAGGGGTACTCCCGTGGAAAACTTTTTTTTTTTATAAATCAACTGGTGCCAGAAAGTGAAAACAGATTTGTAAATTACTTCTATTAAAAAAATCTTAATCCTTCCAGTACTTTTTAGGGGCTATATACTACAGAGGAAATGCTTTACTTTTTAGATTTCTCTGATGTCATGACCACAGTGCTCTCTGCTGACCTCTGCTGTCCATTTTAGGAACTGTATAAAGCAGCATATGTTTGCTATGGGGATTTTTCTCCTGCTCAGTTCCTAAAATGGACAGCAGAGAGCACTGTGGTCATGACATCAGAGAAATCTAATAAGAAAAGCCTTTGTTTTGTAGTATACAGCCCCTAAAAAGTACTGGAAGGATTAAGATTCTTTAATAGAAGTAAATTACAAATCTTTTAAATGGATAATTTATAGATGTGTAAGATACATATATATATATACCAGTACGCGCTTAGTTAATGATATATGGAATGACACATACCTGCGTTGATCGGATTGATATAGTAGATGCGGTGTTGGGGTATATGCAGGGTTAATTCAGCTGTTGTGATTAGAAAATAAATGTAAATGGATAAAGTGCACTAGTGCTATACATAAAGTAGCGATAGATCAGTATAAATAGGTAAAGTGCACTGGTGCTGTGATTAGCAATAGGTAGGTATAAATAATTAAAGTGCACTAGTGCTACATATGATGAGTTATAAAACAATAAATAGTAGCAAATTACGGATAAAAGCACGTAAATGTGATATAACCAGTGCTCTTTACCTATTTATACTGATCTATCGCTACTATATATATATATATATATATATATATATATATATATATATATATATATAACTAGTGCACTTTATCCATTTACATTTATTTTCTCATCGCAACAGCTGAATTAACCCTGCATATACCCCAACACTGCATCTACTATATCAATCCTATCAACGCAGGTATGTGTCATTCCATATATCATTAACTAAGCACGTACTGGTATATATATATTATATATATATATATATATATATATATATATATATATATCTTACACATCTATAAATTATCCATTTAAACTATTGTATTATATGAGGGTACTCATATGTCAGTATCGCAGCTAGCTATATTCACAAATTTTCAGGCTCACAGCGCTTGTCGTATACGATATTTTTTAGTACCTTCTATAAATTACAAATCTGTTTAACTTTCTGGCACCAGTTGATTTAAAAAAAAAAAAGTTTTCCACTGGAGTACCCCTTTAAGTAGATGCTCCACAAAAGGCGGCAAGTCACAGACAATTGCCGTTTTAGCATAACAAACTATTTTTATTCTGCCACCCGGTGGTCAAAAAGTGTACGGCACATTACTATTACAAAAGATGCTTAAAATACCCCTCCATGTTTCAAAGCTATTTCATGTGTCAGACATTGTCATAAATAGAAGAGCTATATGTTGTGAAGCTGTCATGGACCCCGTCATTTCCGGCCACTAGGTCAGAAAAGCTGTTCCCCTCGCAGCCTCGCCATGCACATCCCGCTCATGTAGAAGAGCTCAGCCCGATCCCCACATCATCCTCAGCTCTGCTACAAGGGATGGGTTGAGCTCTTTTACACAAAAGAGGGGACACTGTGCGAGCTGAACTGTATAAATATAGCAGAACGGAGCAAACTCAGATACACATATGCAGCAGAGCTCGCTCGGTTCTGATACACATATGCAGCAGAGCTTGCTCGGTTCTGATACACACATGCAGCAGAGCTCGCTCGGTTCTGACACACATACGCAGCAGAGCTTGCTCGGTTCTGACACACATACGCAGTAGAGCTTGCTCGGTTCTGATACACACATGCAGCAGAGCTTGCTTGGATCTGATACACATATGCAGCAGAGCTCGCTCGGTTCTGATACACACATTCAGCAGAGCTCGCTCGGTTCTGATACACATACGCAGCAGAGCTCGCTCGGTTCTGATACACATATGCAGCAGAGCTTGCTCGGTTGATACACATATGCAGCAGGGATTGCTCGGTTCTGATACACATATGCAGCAGGGATTGCTTGGTTCTGATACACATATGCAGCAGAGCTGGCTCGGTTCTGATACACATATGCAGCAGAGCTCGCTCGGTTCTGATACACATATGCAGCAGAGCTGGCTCGGTTCTGATACACATATGCAGCAGAGCTGGCTCGGTTCTGATACACATATGCAGCAGAGCTCGCTCGCTTCTGATACACATATGCAGCAGAGCTCGCTCGCTTCTGATACACATATGCAGCAGAGCTTGCTCGGTTCCGATACACATATGCAGCAGAGCTGGCTCGGTTCTGATACACACATGCAGTAGAGCTGGCTTGGTTCTGATACACATATGCAGCAGAGCTGGCTAGGTTCTGATACACATATGCAGCAGAGCTGGCTCGGTTCTGATACACATATGCAGCAGAGCTGGCTCGGTTCTGATACACATATGCAGCAGTGATTGCTCGGTTCTGATACACATATGCAGCAGAGCTGGCTCGGTTCTGATACACATATGCAGCAGAGCTGGCTCGGTTCTGATACACATATGCAGCAGTGATTGCTCGGTTCTGATACACATATGCAGCAGAGCTTGCTCTGCGCCCCCACTCATGTAGAAGAGCTAATATTTTGATCGGTCCTACACGGAACGCGTCCCCGCTGTTTTCTCCTGCTGTTAATTTTATATTGGCTGTACCGCTTACATTGCAGGTTTTATCCGGTTCAATAAAGCTTTCATCGTTTTACCACTGGCTTTTCTATCGTTTTGCCTAGCTAATAGTTTGATTAGTTTTTTGATCACTTTTAGTTGAGACATAAGAGTAGACAGGAAGCCTGAAGGCATCTCTGTACAGAAATGGAATATTAAGCATGATGCTACTCAGTACAACATTGTTTCCCAACCAGGGTGCCTCCAGCTGTTGCAAAACTACAACTCCCAGCTGTTAGCTGTCCCGGCATGCTGGGAGTTGTAGTTTTGCAACAGCTGGAGGCACCCTGGTTGGGAAACACTGCAGTACAAACATTAAAGGGGTATTCCAGAACAAAACAAAAAAAACATATACATACACACACACACACACACACATTTATATATATATTCTCGCTCTCTATTAGAGAGAGATATATATATCAACTGGCTCCAGAAAGTTAAACAGATTTGTAAATTACTTCTATTAAAAAATCTTAATCCTTCCAGTAGTTATCAGCTGCTGAAGTTGAGTTGTTCGTTTCTTTATGACAACAGTGCTCTCTGCTGACACCTTTGCTGGTCTCTGGAACTGTCCAGAGCAGGAGAGGTTTGCTATGGGGATTTGCTCCTACTCTGGACAGTTCCTGAGACAAGAGAGCACTGTTGTCAGACAAAAAAGAACTCAACTTCAGCAGTTGATAACTACTGGAAGGATTAAGATTTATTTTTATAGAAGTAATTTACAAATCTGTTTCACTTTCTGGAGCCAGTTGATATAAAAATATTTTTTTTCCCTGGAATACCCCTTTAAAGCCAAGTATTGTCCAACAGCAAAGAAAAACCACAGTGAGCAAGTACAGTGAAAGCTTAGCATGCGGAGCAGCGCCCTACCTTGGAGGCTTTCTTGCTTTTCAGCTGTCGGACTAAATCTCCTTGCTCAGACACTTTGTTGTATAATCCGGAGACGTCTGAGCTCTGTGGACTGGAGGGAGTAGGTGTGGGGGTATTGGCCTGAGCTACAGGAGGGCTGCCCGCCTTGTACTCCTGTCCTGTTACTTGTTTATATTGTGTTTTCAGCTCTAAAAGTGTTTTCACAGCCGCTTCTACCTGAGGCTGTTAAGCGAGGATAGCAGCAAAGACACCAGAGGAAAGAAATGGGAAATTTAGGAAAGTTGTAAAAGCAGGAACCAAGCATTGAATTAAGCAGGTTTAGGAGAAAATAACAAATCTCAACAACCCCTCTTCATAAGGAAGTGCAGAAGGTCAATTAAAGGGATACTCCGGTGGAAAAAGGAGATTTTTTTTATGCTTACCATAAAATCTTTCTCGGAGGATCCATTGGGGGACACAGAGACCGTGGGTATATGCTGCTGCCCCTAGGAGGCTGACACTAGGCAACAAAAGAAAGTCGGCCCCTCCCAGGAGTATATGCCCCGCCTACAGACTCTGAGCTAATCAGTTTAGTCCCAAAGCAGTAGGAGAGGACCGACAGGGAAAGAAAACCAGCAACTGTCCGAAGGAACCACAGATAAAAATAACCGGAGCTAACCCCCGGACAGACAACTGAGCCAAAGACACCAGAACAATGGGTGGGTGCTTTGTACCCCAATGGATCCTCCAAGAAAGAGATTGAACGGCAAGCATTAAAAAAACTACTTTTCTCAGTCAGCTCCATTGGGAGACACAGAGACCGTGGGACGTACCAAAAAGTCCCCGGGGTGGGAAAGAAACCAAGCAACTCAGGAGGAAGGCTGGGCCACAGCCGACTGCAACACTTTGCAACCCAAGCCGGCGTCAGTGGACGCAAAAGTGTGCCCCCGGTAAAATTTTGTAAAAAAGTGTTCAAGGACAACCAGGTGGCCACCTTACAAACTTTTAAGGACCTATTGAGAAGAGCCCAGGAGCTTAGACCCAGAAAGGCGGAGTCTTCCCTTTGCAACGGTAAGCTTCTGAGATGGCAGAACGGATCCACCAGGAAACGGTTGCCTTAGAAGCAGGAAGTCCCCTACGACGACTCAAACAGCCCGAACCACATCAAGACAGTGAAGAAAATGCTCCCTGGGATGGGAAGGAGTAGGGCAGAAGGACAATATCCGCATTTAGGAGAGAAGAGGAGACAACCTTAGGCCAAAAAAAAAAAGGGGGGGGGGGATAATCGGTCGGAAAACTACTTTATAGGGGGAACGGCAGGAGAGAGCCGCTAGCTCTGAATCCAGGAAAGGACGCGAATAGGAAAGTCCTGGAGAGGTTCAAAGGGAGCACCTTGTAAGGCAATGAGCAACAGATTCAGATCCCACGGGTTACAGTTGTTGGAAAATGAATGCTCAGAAAAAGAACATAGAAAGTATTTAAAATGGGTATTGCCATAATCGTAATGACCCACAGAATCGATATAACACTTACCGCACAGTGTACACCATAAAAATTATTTTAAAATTTTTTTTAAACGGCAAAAATTTTCCAGTTTTTCACTATATTTTGACGTTTTTCACAAAAAATGCTGCATGTGTCAACAAAACTGCACCACTTATATAAAGTACAATATGTCACAAAAAATCTCAGAATCGCTCTGCTCAGAAAAAGCATTCTAAAGTTATTACCATTTAAAGAGACATGTCAAATTATCAAATAAAAAAATAAATAAAAAAAAATGGTCAAAATGGGTCCGTCCTGAAGGGGTTAAGGGAACCGAGAGCGAAGTGTTGCTCCAGTCCAGATTGTAAAAAGGAAAGAAGGCGCAGGAAGGAGCAGACAACTGGAGAGAATGATTGAGATTCACATCAGCGAACGTAAGACCGCCAAGTACGGTGATAAATCTTCGCAGAGGCGGGCTTACGATCCCTGATCATTGTGCAGATCACTCGGGGAGAGAACCCTCTGTAACAGCGAGACGACCATGGAAGGTAGGGGAACGTGGATCCAAGGTACAACCCCAGGTGCTGGCCGGAGGCGAGAAGGGGTTGACCGTGCATAACTCGATGCCTGTGCCCCTTCATCGCATATGGGAGAACAGTGAGCGCTATGCTCCTGGACCCCCACCTTAAAAAGGAAATAAAAAGGAGAAAAAACACTTAAAAACAGTTCCCTGAACTAAAAATGAAAAAGTAAAAGACCAGGTCTGGAGAACTCCAGACCTGTGTCTGCCTGATTAAAAAAAATTAGTAAAACTGATTAGCTCAGAGTCTGTAGGCGGGTATATCCTGCCAGGAGGGGCAGACTTTCTTTTGTTGCCTATTGTCAGCAGCATATATTTACAGTCTCTGTGTCCCCCAATGGAGCTGACCGAGAAAATATATTTTTTGTAAATCAACTGGTGCCAAAAAGTTAAACAGATTTGTAAATTACTTCTATTTAAACATCTTAATCCTTTCAGTACTTATCAGCTGCTGTATGCTACAGAGGAAGTTCTTTTCTTTTTGAATTTATTTTCTGTCTGACCACAGTGCTCTCTGCTGACATCTCAGTCCATATCAGGAACTGTCCAGAGCAGGAGAGGTTTGCTATGGGGATTTGCTCCTGCTCTGGACAGTTCCTGACATGGACAGAGGTTTCAGCAGAGAGCACTGTGGTAAGACAGAAAAGAAATCCAAAAAGAAAAGAACTTCCTCCAGAGCATACATCAGCTGATAAGTACTGGAAGGATTAAAATTTTTAATAGAAGTAATTTACAAATCTGTATAACTTTCTGGCACCAGTTGATTTTTTAAAACAATTGTTTTGCACCGGAGTACCCCTTTAACAGCAGGGGATCTATCTGGGTATGGCCCAATCCATCCATCATTTACGGATTTTCACCTTACCTTTGGCGCTTTCTCCGTCTTTAGTTTACGGACCACTTCCCCCTGCTCGGACACTCTGTCATACACTGCTTTGGCATCACCACCATTAGTGGCTGCCACCGGGTTGGCGGGGACACTCTGTGCCAGGGCGCTTTGCACTGGACCATTGCCGGGTTTGTAGTCCTGACCAGTCGCCTTTTTGTATTCTGCTTTAAGGGACAACAGAACTTTTACAGCCGCGTCAACTTCTGCTTTATCGGCTTTCTTGGTTTTGAGATCCCGGACAAGGTCTCCCTGAGCTGTAACTTTATTGTAGAGAACTGAGGGGTCTTCTGATGAAACGGGGGATGGGGCGGGGGCATCGTTCACTGGGGATGCTGTAGGTTTTGCCTTCGTCTGTAAAGCAAACAGGTGGCAATTTATTAAAATGGAACCTAAAAATCTAAATTTCACAGTTAAAAATATATATTGTCACCTTGAAATGATGGTATATAGCACCATTTTATGACTGGTGGGTGTCCACCTCTGGGGCCCCTCTGACCCCGAGAATACAGGGGCCACAGAGCTAATTTAGTACTGAATCACCTGTTAGGTTTTCATAGCCGGTGCTTAGAAAGTTGCAGCCGACATTCACTTAGGTGGGGCCACACTGCAGCCCCCTGTACAGCCGGTAAGCGTAGGGGCCACTGTAGTAGGAAGTACAGTTAACCCTTCAACATACAATAGTTTCAACAAACAATGGTCTTTTCTGGACCATTGTAACTTGAAACCAGACTCAACATACAATGCTATGGAATCTGCGAAACGTGTCAATGGCTGGAAGAACCGACCAATCAGAATGGGTATTTAACTGGTAAAACCCCTGTATTCCTAAAGTGAATGCACTGACTGGTGTCTGGTAGCGCCCCCTACAGTACAGGGAGGTATTACATGTTCTGTACACTTTACCTGTGCCAGGGTTATCTGCTCCTTTGGACACCAGGTGAGGGCGGCTCCATTTTACAATTTTTAGGACATTGTGTGTTCTGTACAGGACCCTGAAGAAGCTTCTGTCCTCTACATAGACCAGTGTTTCCCAAAGAGGGTGCCTCCAGCTGTTGCAAAACTATAACTCTCAGCATGCTGGGAGATGTAGTTTTGCAACAGCTGGAGGCACCCTCTTTGGGAAACACTGAAATAGACAGTGATTACAGCTCCCAGCAGATCTTTATTACTTTTATATGTAAGGATTTGCTTTATCTATATTAGTTATCTACTTATTTATCTTTAATCCTCACTTTTTCCTATCTTTGGATGACATTTTGGTGGCTTAAGAACCAATTACCAGGTTTCCATAGAGTTCTGGTCTTAACATACAATGGTTTCAACATACAATGGTCGTCCTGGAACCAATTAATATTTTAACTTGAGGGACCACTGTATAGTGAGAGGGACACAACACTAAATCCGTTCTGCAGACCCTTCATTCTTAAGGTCTGTGCGTCCCCAGAAGCCATAACCCACAACCATAACAATATGGAGAACGAGAGCCCCAAATGCCTATTTGAATGGAGCGCATGACGGGTATACACACTGTTGCTCCATTTAATCTCTATGGGACTGACAAAAGGTACCAGTGCTGTACTTTTCTTACTTTTGGCAGCCTCGAAGTTTGAACAAAGCAGCAATGTGTATAGCACTTTGTTCAAACAGGCATTTGGGACCCCCATTTTTGCCATCAGTGTCAATCAGAGTCCCAAGTGTCAGAGCCCCAATGATCAGATAGTTGACTTGCCACCTATACTGTGGAAAAGTGATAAATTGTAATTATGGGAAAACCCCATAAAGAGTACATTCTGGGTTGATTTTGGGTGTTGCCCAAATTTTATGTCAATTAAGTTAATGGGACTCTAAATTTGAGAGAAATGTCTTGAAAGCAGAGATATTCCATTGGAAGTCCACAAAACCACAAAAAATCTGCAGTCGGCTTTTCTAAGCAGTACTGCAGAAATTTCGTCGTGTGAACATAGCCCAACAAAACATGTTCGCGCTGGCCCTAGAGCTGAAATATTTTGTGGGACTCCCTCGCACACGGCCATATTACAGCTCTACTGTATACAGAGCCACAAAAGGGCCTCAACAGTCCTTTACCTCAGCTTACATTTACCTCTTTCTTGACGGCAGCAGATTTTGTCTTCTCTTTGGAGCCGGAAGTTGGCATCTCCTTGGTGTGACCATCCGGGATGTATATTAAGACACATGGTGCCTCCTTACAACAGTTTGGGCTGAAGAAGTAAAGAATGTGTTACCATCATAAAAATCCAAGTGGAAAATTAAAAGTAATCATGGACCACGACTGCCATTACCATACGTCCAAGATTAGAGATCATGAAGAAAGTAGTTTCTATGAACATATTTTTATCTCACCTGATTGTCTCATAAGGCTCATCACAAATATAAAAGCCCCTTCGCTGTAGCTGTATAATGTCTCCTTTTTTCAGGGTCTTCAGACAGGGGTCTCCCAGCATCTCCTCTTCTTGCTGAAGTGAAAGAAAATGTAGTAAGCAAATACACAGATGTATCTACACCTTATAAAAGTATCTAAAGCTAATAAAAGTTATTTTAAAATGTATACATTGTAGTTGCCACTATGCACTCCCAATGTTTGCACTACTGAACAGCTCAATTGAAAAGCTTTATGCTGGTAGATTAGTGGTTTCCAAACAGTCCCAAAACAGTAAGAGAGGACCGACAGAAGGAAAACCGGCAGCTGTCTGAGGGAAACCACACAGACAAAAACGAACCGTAACTACCCCCCAACCCCCCCCCCCCCCCCCCCCCCCCCCCCCGGAGAGAGAACAGAACCATAGCAACAAGAACAAATGGGTGGGTGCTGTGTCCCCCAATGGATCCTCCAGGAAAGGAGGATGGGATGTACCAAGGCAGTACCCAGGGTGGGAGAGAACCCAAACCAGCAAATCAGGCAGAAGGTTGAGTCACTGCCGCCTGCAACACCTTGCTACCCAAACAAGCAGATGCAAAAGTGTGCACCTGGTAAAATTTGGTAAAAAAGTGTGTAAGGATGACCAAGTGGCCGCCATACAGACTTGCAAGGCCAAAGTCCTATTGTGGAGCGCCCAAGATCCCCAACGGAACGCTTGGAATGCGCAGTGACCCGAAAGGGCGGGACCTTCCCTTTACAACAGTAAGATTCAGAGATGGCAGAATGGATCCACCGTGAAATGGTCACCTTGGAAGCCAGGAAGCCCCTTGCAACGACCCTCCGGAAACACAAAGTCACACAGCCGGAAAGAGGAGGTGACCGAAAGATAAATCCGGACAGCCCGAACAACGTCCAGATAATGGAGCAAACGCTCCTTAGGATTGGATGGGGCCGGACAAAAGGAAGGGAGAACAATCTCCTAGTTCAGGAGAAAAGATGAAACCACCTTTGGTAAGAAAGAGGGAAGCGGCCGAAAGACAACCGTGTCCTGATGAAGGACCAAAAAGGGGGAACGAAAGGAGAGAGCTGCTAGCTCGGAAACCCTCCTAATGGAAGTAATCGCAATGAGGAAGGCGACCTTCCACAAAAGGACGCAAGGAGAGACATTCCTGAGAGGTTCGAACGGAGCCTCCTGCAAGGCGCCAAGCACAAGATTGAGATCCCAAGGCGGGATGGGACCTGTATGGCGGAGCCGCATGGGCCACATTCTGCAGAAAGGTACAGACATGAGAGTTGAAAGCCAAGGGGCGTTGGAAAAGAATGGAGAGACACTTTACCCTTGAGCGAACTAAGTTCTAAGCGCTGGTCCAGTTTGCAAAAAAGCAAGAAGTCATGGAAAGAAAAAAAGTAACTGGAGAAACGGACTGTGCCTCGCACCACTGGAAATAGGCCCGCGGGGATAAATCTTAGCGGAAGAAGGCTTGCAAGCCCGAAGCATGAAGCAAATCACTCTGGTAGAAAACACTGAGCCCTCAAAACCGCAGTTTCAACCGCCACGCCATTAAATGCAGTCACAGTAAATTGGGGTGGCAGAGGGGACCTTGGGAGAGCAAATCGGGGCAAACTGAAAGACACAGAGGTACGTTTCAGACTAGCCGAACTACGTCGGTGTACCACGTGCGTCTGGGCCAGTCTGGAGCCACCAGAATGGCGGGAACGTCCTCTGCCTTGAGTTTCCTCACGTCCCTGGGCAGGAGAGGGGGAAAGGGTGTAGGACAACCATGGGATCACAAGTGTGTCCATGGCCAGAGCGCCGTGGGACTTCGCTACAAAGCGAGGGACCTGTCTGTTGCGGCGTGATGCAAAGAGGTCCACGTCAGGGGTTCCAGAAAGGTCGCAGATTTGTGCAAACACCTCCGGATGGAGGGACCACTCCCCGGGATCGGCCGAGGAGTGGCTGAGAAAGTCCGCTTCCCAATTCTCCACTCTCGGAATGTGGCTCGCAGAGATTGAGGAAACCAGAGAGTCTCGGCCCAGAGCAGAATCCTGGAGAACTCCGCCAACACCGAGGGGCTGCATGTGCCCCCCTGGTGATTGATATACGCCACAGCAGTGGCATTGTCAGACTCAAGCCTAACAGGACGACCCTGAAGGAGCAATTGCCAATGAAGGAGACAAAAAAGCGACCCTGGACCGTCAGATTTCGAAACACACCTCCCTAACCCAGGAGACTCACAGTGAAGGGGAAGAAATGACCACCCCTGGAAAAGACGGGGAGAGTGCAGCCACCACAGGAGAGACCGAACAACAGAGGAAGGCAAGAGAATCCTGCGATCAAGAGAGGACAGTGACTTGTCCCACTGGGACAAGATGGCCAGCTGAAAAGGGTGACACCCGAAGTGGACAAAAGTTACTACCTTCACGGCTCAGCACCTACATGTAGGAGAGGATGGGAACAGGAGAAGGGCGTCGTAAATGAGAGGGAGCAATGTTTGTCCAGCGGAAGACTAACTCGGGCAGCCGCCGTGTCGAAACGGAGACCCAGGAAAATCAGGGACTGAGTGGGAGACAGGTTGGCCTTCTCCCGGGTGATCACAGAGCCGAATGTGGACAGGGTCTGAACCGTGAGACGAAGGCTCGCCAAGTTTTGGGACCGGGACGGAGCTTTGATCAAGAGATCGTCCAGGTAAGGGAGGACCGAAATCCCCCGAGCGCGAAGGATGGCAATCACTGCTGCCATGACCTTGGTGAAAACCCTGGGGGCCGTGGCCAGGCCAAAAGGATGAGCCACAAACTGAAAATGGCCCGCAGGGATGGCGAAGTGGAGAAACCACTGATGAGCTGGAAAAACGGAGGAAAGAAGCTCCCCCTGATCAATGGACACGACAACCTAATGGAGGGAAATTCCGCAGGAGTAAGTGACTGTTGTGCAGCTTCAGATCCAGAATAGGACGGATGTAGCCCCCTTCCTTGAGAACGACAAAAAGATTGGATTAGAACCCCCAAAAAGCTCCTTGGCAGGAACTGGAACAATCACTCCCTGGGCAAGAAGGGTAAGCAGAGCGACCCGGAAGGCCACCACCAAGGAAGGCGAAGGAGGAGGGCGGGATCGAAAGTAACAATCCCGGGGGGGGGGGGAACCGAACTCCATATAGTAACCGTCAGAAAAAACGTCCCCAACCCAGGGGTCCTGTACCTGAGCCAACCAAATGTCCCGGAACAGACAGACGACCTCCCACCCAAGAACATGGCACGGGTTAGGGGCGTTCCTTCAGGTGGCGGGAGGTTTGCGGTTACCTAACTTGGCCGTGAAACCGCCAGAACGGCTGTCTGTCTGATTTCCAGGAAGGATGCGCCTTGAAAGAGGGAGCCTTGCACGATTGTGAGGTCGTCTGCTTGAACGAACGACCAGAGGAAAAGGGCAGAAAGGAAGTTGACTTCCGGCAGGAACTGGCACGGCGTGGTTTGTTCTGCGGCAGCAGAGAGCTCTTACCCCCAGTAGCCTCGGAGATTATCTCATCAAGGCGTTTACCGAAGAGCCGGGTACCAAAGAAGGGCAGCTCCTTGAGGGATTTCTTGGAAGAAGCATCGGCATCCCACGCCTTCAGCCACATGGAGCAAAGAATCGCTACCAAATTACAAGTAGTAAAAGCCGCACAGCGGGCGGACTCCAGTGCTGCCGAGCAAAGATAGTCCCCAGCATGGGAGAGTTGACGTGCGAGGTCCGCCAAGTCCTCAAGTGGGGCACCCGACAAAATGCCCTGGAAAAGTTGGGAAGCCCAAACACATCCGGCTTTGGACACCAAGGCGGAAGCAAAGGCAGGGAGCAAGGAAAAACCCTGCTGTTTCAAATGCAAATTTGGCCAGATTTTCAATCTTCATGTCCGCCAGAGACTTAAAGGAAGCTGCTTCCACCAGGGGCAGAGTAGTAGATTTCGACAGACTGAAGACTGGAGGATCCACAGTTGGCGGTGCTGTCCACTTGGAGATAAAGTCTTGAGAAAAGGAAGACTGCGCTTGAATTTTCTTGGTCCCCTGAAAGCGCTTGTCAGGATGCTTCCAAGCCGCATCCAGCAAGGAGTATAAATCAGTGTGAGGACTGAAAACCTTGGGGGAGCAAATAGAGCGGCTAAAGGAAACTTCCAGGTCAGGGTCTGAAGTTCCTGGGTCATCTAGATGAAAGGTGTCCACCATGTCAGACACATTAGACAGGTCCCCTTGATCTGACATCTCCACCGCTAGTTCTCCTGGAGATTGGGATCGTGCGGAGGTAGCCTAAGACTGAGGTAAAGCAGATCTGGAATGGAGGGTCGGGGACCTCGGATGGTCACCGGGGGAGCAGCCCCTAGAGCGAGGGCGCTGCCGGCGAGCTGGGGAAGATGAGAGGAATCTACGGGAAGAGGGCCCATCCTGAGTATGCGACTCTGGAGCAGAGCCAGTGGAGAGTACTTTAGGGCACTTGTGAGAGTGCTGGAAGTGAGGGTCAGGAGAGACTAAGCGAGATTCCCTAGAGAGCGGATGCAGGGAAGACCGCTCCAAGGAAATAACCACCGATTTGGAGAAAATAAAAAGGAGAAAAAAAACTAAATACACGGCCCTAACTAGTCAATAAAAAAAGAACAGGTCTGGAGAACTCCAGACCTGTGTCTGCCTCCTACTGACACTAAGCTAAAACAGATTAGCTCAGAGTCAGTAGGCGGGGTATATCCTGTGACTTTCTTTTTGTATTGCCTAGTGTCAGCAAGATATAGCCACGGTCTGTGTCCCCCAATGGAGCCGACCGAGAAATCTAGTGTTTTGAGCGCACAGAAATTCTGCTCAAATTCCACAAACTGAAAAATTTTTAGCGGAATAGCAGAATTTGGGCAGTGTGAACATGGCCTTACTTTATCTTACACATTTACAGTTCAGAGAAATCACTATTCACTTAAAGTGTACCTGTCACTTTAAAACACTTTTGACATGTCCTTAAGATACCGTATAAGAAAAGTTATGATCGCCAAGAGGCTGATCGTTATGATCGCTATGACCGACTTCTAGAAGGAGAGAGGAGAGGGGAGAGAAGCACACGGCTCAAAGCCTGACCGATCAATACTTTTACTATGTCTCTACAGCATATCAAACGTTTTTAGTTAAAGAGAGAGTGCCCATTTACGTGCTTAGGACTAGTGAATGTTTTGCCAGAGCAGAGACGTTCAGGTCACCTTGCTACTCCTGTTGATGTATTGTTTGAAGTCTTCTTCTTTCCCAAGGACGGGTTTTGTGATCAGATGGTCATAGTTGACACACATTGCTGGGATTAGTGGAGCTTGAATGGTATCGGCCAGCCATGTGATCTTGGTAGTTTTCTTGTAGTCCTTGTTCTCCAGGTTCAGCTTGGCATCTAGAGAGGATATCTTCCCGCTGGAGTCTCTGCAGATGAGAAAAATATACGGTCAGTGTCTACATTATGGTAACCAAAGCAAAAAATACTTTAAAGGAGTAGTCTCATAGATAAAAACATATCCTCTTTCGTGATCTCCTGTATGGAGCCCTGGCTCTCCCCTGGAGCGGCGCGTCACGACCCCCGCCATTTATCTCTATGGGAGAGCCAAAGATAGTCGAACGACTCTCTCATAGAGATATATAGAAGGAGAGGCGCGGCCCGGGCAGGGGTTGTTACATGCCGCTTCAGGGGAGAGCCGGGGCTCCATACAGGAGATCACGGGGGCGCCAGAGCTCGGACCCCTGCGATCTAAAATCTTAATAAAGGGGGTACATTTTTATCCATGAGATATCTTCTTTAAGGCTCCAATGTGTTTCTATGGTAACAGACTACAAACATACCCTGTGTTATGCCCATAGTACCCTATTTGTTCACTAATTCTTCCTAACAAAAATTAACTTAGGAATATAGACCATATATCTATTGGCAGATGGATTTCCAATAGATATTTGGTACTGCCACATTTACGTAAGGAGCTGTACAGGAAAAAAAGATATCTACACTGCACTGTGCAGTGTGAAAAAAAAATAACACATGTAAGACAGTGATGAAATTGCTTTGCATCAATAAATTATTATACAATATATTATACGTCCCCCAATAAGTAGATTTTTTATGTCTACCGTAAAATCTCTGTCTCTGAGGTTCCATTGGGGGACACAGAGACCATGGGTATATCTTGCTGCTGCTAGGAGGCTGACACTAGGCATAAAAAAAAGAAGTCCGCCCCTCTGGGCAGGATATTCACCGCCTACTGACTCTGAGCTAATCAGTTTAGTCCTAAAGCAGTAGGAGAGGACGACAGAAAAAGGAACCCAGCAGGTGTCAGAGGGAACCAGACAATTAGGAACTGAACCCCTCGGACAGAAAAACCGAACCATAGTAACCAAAACAAAGGAGTGGGTGGTGTGTCCCCAATGGATCCTCCGAGAAAGAGACTTTACAGCAAGCATTAAAAAAAAAAAAAAAAATCTACTTTTCTCGGTCGGCTCCATTGGGGGACACAGAGACCTTGGGACGTACCAGAGCAGTCGCTGGGGTGGGAAACATACCCAAAACAGAATCAGGCAGAGGACTGAGCCACTGCCGCCATCAACACCTTGCGACCCAAACTGGCATCAGCGGACGCAAAAGTGTGCACCTGGTAGAATCTGGAGAAGGTGTGCAAAGACGACCAAGTGACCGCCTTGCAGAATTGCAAGGCGGAAGCCCTATAGGGTAGCGCCCAAGAAGCCCCAACAGAACGCATGGAATGCGCAGTCACCCAAAAGGGTGGGACCTTCCCCTTACGACAATTCCAAGATCGCAAAATGGTTGCCTTGGAAGCCGGAAGACCCTTGAAACGACCCTCCGGAACCACGAAGAAAGGGTCACCCTGCCGGAAAGAAGAGGTGACGGAAAGATAGATCTGGACAGAGCGAACCACATCCAGACAATAGAGGGAACGCTCCTTGGCGCTGGATGGAGCCAGACAGAAGGAAGGGAAAACTCCTCGTTCACATGAAAAGGAGGAGACCACCTTGGTCTAGGAGACCACCTTACAAGCCCGCAGCATGGTGCGAATCACCCCAAAATAAAACCCCCAAGCCCTCAGAACCGCGGTTTCAATCGCCACGTCGTCAAAAGCAGCGACAGTAAATTGGGGTGGCAGAGAGGACCCTGGGAGAGCAGATCTGGGCGAACAGGAAGACGCAGAGGTACGACGGCAACGACGGCAACCACCAGTCGGGGGCCACCACAATAGCAGGAACACCCTCCGCCTTGAGTTTCCTCAGAACCCTGGGCAAGAGAGGCAGAGGAGGAAAGAGGTAGCTAAGACTGAAGGACGAGCATGTCCACCACCAGGGGGACCCGTGACTTAGCTACAAAGCAGGGAACCTGTCTTATGTGGCGAGATGCGAAGAGATCCACGTTCGGGGTCCACCAAAGTGCGCAGATCTGCGCGAATGCCTACGGATGAAGAGACCACTCCCCCAGATCCGTGGAGGAGTGGCTGAGAAAGTCCGCTTCCCAATGCTCTACACCCGGAATGTGAATCACGGAGAGAGCAAGCACTGGAGTCTCGGCCCAGAGCAGAATCTTGGAGACCTCCTCCATCGCTGAGCAGCTGCGCATGCCGCCCTGGAGATTGAGCTGCCATGGCGTTGTCCGATTGGACTCGAACGGACAACCCTGAAGGAGGATCTCCCAATGGAGGAGGCAAAGAAAAATGGCACGGATCTCCAGAAGATTGATGGAGAGGAGAGTCTCCTGAAAAGACCAGCGATCCTGGACCGTCAGGTCCAGAAACACACCTCCCCAACCCAGGAGACTCGCATCAGTCATGACGACCTGCCAGTGGAGGAAGAGGAGAGAGTGGAGGCACCACAGAAGAGACCGACAAATGGAGGGGGGGGGGGGGGGCAGAAGAATCCGGCGATCCAGATTGAACGGCAACCTGTCCCACTGGGCCAAGATGGCCAGCTGGAGGGGGCTTCCCAAAGAGCCGAGTAACGGAGAAGGGCAACTCTGTGAGAGATTTATTCTAAGCGGTATCCTCATCCCATGCCTTTATCCACATGGAGCGATGAATCACCACCAAGTTACCAGAAGCAAAAGCCGTACAGTGGACTGACTCCAGAGTTGCTGAACAGAGGTAGTCCCCAGCCTGAGAGAGCTGACATGCGGGGTCCGCTAAGTCCTCTGGAGTGGGCACCTGACCCAAGATGCCTTGGCAAAGCTGAGAAGCCCAAACAGAAACGGCCTTGGACACCCAGGCGGAAGCAAAAGTGGGAAGCAGGGACAAACCTGCCAATTCTAAGGCAAACTTAGCCAGGTTCTCGATCTACCTATCTGCCTGATCCTTAAAGGACGCTGCATCCGTTAGAGGCAGGGTAGTGGATTTCGATAGACGAGAGGATCCACGGCAGGCAGTGTTGTCCACTTGGAAACCAAATCCTGAGAGAAAGGAAACTGGGCTTGAATCTTCTTGTACCCCAGGAATCGCTTGTCCGAATGCTTCCAAGCCGCATCCGCATCCCCAGCCTTTGGGGAACGACGCGAAGTTCCTGGGTCCTGTAGATTAAAGGTGTCCCTAATGGTTGACACCAGGCTGTCCACCATATCAGACAGGGCAGAATGATCGTCTTGATCCAAGGCGGAATCAGACACCTCATCCGCTACTTTCCCTGGAGAACGGGAGCGTGCAGAGGTAGCCTTAGACCTAGGTGAAGTGGATCTGGAACAGTGGGTCAGAGACTTGGGATGGACACCGGGGAGCGACCTCTAGAGTGGGGGGCGCTGCCGGTGAGTTGGAGAAGAGGAGCGTGACCTACAGGAAGAGGGCCTCTCCCGAGAATGCAACTCCGGAGAAGAGCCAGACGAAAGCACTTTAGGGCGCTTGAGAGTGTGCTGGAAGTGGGGGTCAGGAGATACTGAGAGAGATTCCCTGGAGAGCGTGTGCAGGGAAGACCGCTCCAAGGCAGAAACCACAGTTCTAGAGACCCTAGCCAGTTCGGAAATCGACTGGGAAAGGGAATAAGCCCATTCTAGAGGTGGAGCAGAAACCACGCGTTCCAGTGGGGAGTCCAGGAGGAATGGTGTGCAAGGTAGAACAGGCAGAACAGGTAGACTCAGTCGAGCCACCGGGTATTTTGGTCTTGCAGCCCACACAGGAGTAATAAGTGACCAGGGCTGCGGCCGCCTGTCTGGGGGGAGGTACGGGTCTGGGGTCGGACACAGGTGCTAGTAAGAGTAGACAGCAAAGAAAATGGAGAAATCTCACCCAGGTCCAGTGTCCCAAGGGCGGACAATGCCCTCCCGGCCTTGCGCCCGCAGCACAGCAGACAGGAGCCGCGGTCGGCGCACCGGGGCACATGTGTGGGGAACGGGCTGCAGCAAAACTGTCCCGGCCTAGGAGGCGCGAGATGGAAGTAAGGGGGGGGCTGCCCCACAACCCCAGCAATCCTGGAGACTGAGAGGGCCAGTATCCCTGCCCCAGAACTTAATAAAAGATAGGGAAGTCCTCCAGGGGTCCCAGGTGACAGGGTCCTGGTAAAAGGGCAGAGGAAAAAAGGGAGGATATACTCACCTTAACCTGCCAATACTCCTTTAAGATGTCTTTGGCCAGTTATTGTCACCTGCATCATGTAAGGCTGAGACAGCAGGACGAGCAAGGAGGTTAGGGGGACCTGGACCCAAGGTGCAACCCTAAGCGCTGGCCGTTGGCAAGAAGGGGTTAACTGTGCATACTCTATGCCCGTGCCTCTTAGCTGCATATGGGGGAACAGGTAGCGCCATGCTCCTGAACCCACGCCTAAAAAGAGAAAAGAAAAGGGAGAAAAAAGCTAATACAGTCCCTAGCTAGAAAAAAAAAAAAAATAGAAGACCAGGTCTGGAGAACTCCAGACCTGTGTCTGCCTCCTACTGACACTAAGCTAAAACTGATTAGCTCAGGGTTAATAGGCAGGGTATATCCTGCCAGGAGGGGCTGACTTTATTTTCTGTATGCCTAGTATCAGCCTCCTAGTGGCAGCAAGATATACCCACAGTCTCTGTGTCCCCCAGTGGAGCCGACCGGGAAACCAGGATTATACAGTCAGGGTGTGTGTAGGATTTACAGTTATGGGTGTGTCTGCCTAATATACATCCCCTGACTGTATGATCCCACCCATCACTAAAATTAAGTTCACGCCCATCTGACAGATTCCCTGAATTGTCAGAAAAACTATGGACCCCCATATCCTGGGACCGGAAGGGTGTATCAAGAAACTTAAAAAAAAATATGCGATCAGGGCAATGATAATGCAATATCCTTTTTTTGGGGGGGGGGGGGGGGTTATCCCCAGATCCTCTATAAAAATTTAAGTTCCTTTTAACAGGTTCCTACCGATGGATTTTGGTGATTATGAGATTCCCCCAGTTGATAAAGGTGACCGTTTCTCCTTCAGACAAGGTTTCAGCATCTGCTCCTTCTATAAGAACTCGGGGACCGTACCAAACAGGCTTCATACCAACCTCCGCATTCTGCAGAACAGAACAGACACAAGTAAGGTATCTTTTCCTGCCTCAAGACAACAAACCAGCAAAGACAACATTAGAATAAAGTAGAACAATGACCCTACCCCTCTACTGGATAGGAGTTCCCAGAAGGTGGCAGTTTGGTGTAAACCTTCAATGTCAGTGGTTGGCCAGACAAACTTGGCTTAAATGGTATTGATGCCGCAATCATTGTATGTTTTACAAAATTCCCCGGTGTGGATTGCGATGGCCCATTTTCAGCACGTTCAGCGTTCACTTTTCAGACAGCTGGTGTGTGTGTGTGTGTGTGTGTGGGGGTGGAGGGGGGGGTGGTCTCTGCCAGTATTATTGGATATGCTTCAAAAGGGGAAGTCTTCAGGGGGCCTGGTCCTTCCCAAATCCTGGTTATATGTTTTAGCCTCCCAATTGCACCAAATCCGGGGTTGGGCACATGCTAGCACGTTCGGCCCTACGGGACGATTGTTCAGGGCCAGACATGGGGGATGGTTCCCACTTCACATGCTTGAGATTGATGCCCTTACTAAACCTCCTGACTCCTCTCCGACTACCCATCTTTTATGCAAGCTCTGGGGTAAACACGTAAACTACTGGGACTTATTGGTTGCACCCCCCCTGTGCAGAACTTGCACAGAAAAGGGAAAATTATAGTGGGAGGCACATGTCAGGGGGGCATTATATGTGAGGAACACAGGACATAGAGCAGTATATGTAGGGGGGGGTCACAGGACAGTGGGTATTATATATGAGTGGCACATGACAGGTGGGCATTATATATGAGTGGCACATGACAGCCAGCGACCCCCCTCGATGTGCCCATATAATGCACCGAATATCGGTATAAGTTATCGGCCTTATAGTTCACAGGTTATCAGTTTTGGCTCTAAAAAATTAATATCGGTTGATCCCTAGTCTACACCAGTGTTTCCAAACCAGGGTGCCTCCAGCTCCTGCAAAACTACAACTCCCAGCATGCCAGGAGAGCCTTAGGTAAGAAGTTAGTTAGTAAGAATGATAACTAATGGAGACCTTTGGGTGCTTGGCAACTTCTGTCATTCCTTCTTCAGCCCCTGGGATGTTCACTGGAACGACTTGGCTCTTCAGCAAAGCATTGTACCGTGGGGCAATGGGGTCAATGACCTGGTGGAGGAAGCACAGGAGAATGTGAAACGCCAACATGTACATTGCTGGTCATGCATAAGGCATTTACTGGTCTTGAGCGTTCAGATCTGAAGGGTTAGCGGAAATACAAAAGTCTTCAAGCTTTTATAAGATCTACATGCAAGGCCGTTTTCCTAAATTTTTTTGCAGCTCTTCACTTTTACTAAAGAAAACATATTACATTGATATTGGACAGGCTTTGGACACTTTTGCATCTCTCCTTTCTATTGTATGCATTGTTTCACAAACGGTTTGTTAAAACTGTTCACTCACTTCACTTCTGCAGCTTGCATGTACATATGTAACTAGAGTAATACACTTCAAGCTGCTCAGTGCTCAGCCAGGCTTCCTGTCATCTCAATCAAGTCCTTACTGTCTTCTGAACATGAATCTATAACTTAAAGCTGATCAGATTTTATTCTATCTGAGCTTAGATTTGTGGTTAGCAGAGGACCGAAACAGCTGAAGACTGAGCCAACAGAGACCTAGAAAACAAGACTAACACTTAAAAGACATGTCCGGTGCTCACTTTTCTCATTGTATCCGCTTCCCCGGAGCTCCGGTACAGGTGTTCGGTCCCCGGGCTGTATTCTTCTTACTTCCTGTTAGCCCGGCACGTCACACGGAGCTTCAGCCTATCACTAGCCGAGGCGGGACATCACTGCAGCCGGTGATAGGCTGAAGCTCCGTGTGACGTGCCGGGCTAACAGGAAGTAAGAAGAATACAGCCCGGGGACCGAACACCTGTACCGGAGCACCAGGGGAGCGTAGGCAGGTAAGAGAAAGTTTTGTTTTTTTTTGCAGCCCGGAACAGATGCAATAAGAAGAGTGAGCACCGGACATGTCCTTTAACAGAATCAAGCAGCTTGCAATATCAAACATGCAAGCTGCAGACGTAAAATTGCTGATTTTAACTTAAGACTATTACCAAAATTTCCATACAAGCAAAGAAAGATGCAGAGGTGCCCAAAGCCTTTAAAGTACAATGTATTTGGAAAGTTTTCAGACCCTTTCCCTTTTTACACATTTTGTTATATTGCAGCTTTCTGCTTAAGCTGATAACGACCAAGAACATGTATACATGTCCTTGTGCTGTTAGTGTATGCCGCGGGCACCTGACTCAAGCCCGTGACATACCGGGCGGCCCTCAGAAAATGGAAATAGGGGGCAGGCCCACTGAAGATCACCCCCCGATCTCCTGTATGGGGCCTGTCCTACTCTAAACCATCTTCGGCCTCCTCCTTCCTGGATGTGGGCAAGTTATGGCCTACTCAGCCAATCACGGACTGAGACAAAACATTGCTGCGGTCAGAGATTGGCTGAGCGGGCCATCACTAGCCCACATCCAGGAAGGTGGAAGCCGGAGTGTGCCGAGGACGGATCCCAGCGTTTGGATCCCCTGCGATCAGAGCGTGTCTGATTATTTCCTTTTCAATAAATTAGCAAATATTTTATTTCAGCACAAGGCTACAACATAACAAAATGTGAAAAAAAAAAAAGGGAAAAAGGGTCTTAAGACTTTCCAAAGCATTGCATATTATAGCAAAGTTGGGGGGGACCTGCAAGAATATACTTGTAGGTGTTAGAAACCCACTTAGGGTATGTTCACACTGCGTAATTATCACAAGTGAAATTACGCGCAGTGAATGTTAACATTAGTGTGAACGGGTCTCCTGCGAGAACCCGTTCACACTGAGGAATTTCAGACAATTCCGCCGCTGAAATTGATCGGCGTAAAGAAAGAACATGTAACTTCCGGTTCCGGCGCGGCCTGATGTAGACGGCGAACGCGTGTGCTCCTCCACCCCCGACTCCTATCAGCTAAGTACCGCTGCACTAACGGGCTTCAGAAGTCCCCGATCACCGCCCGACACCTCAGCCAGTCCGAGGGGATGGACAGGTACCTCCAACGTGGCGGCTCCTCCGGTACATCACAGCCCGCGCCTCCCCAGCACACGCCACAAAGCGCACCTGTCATGGCGGCGACGGCGGGACAGAAGCTGCGACCCGCTGCGGGAGTCCCCACACTGCCACCAATGAATGATACCCGCGTGGGGACACCAGGGACTGACGGGGCGACACCGCATGGCGGTTCCCAAAAACAGACACCACCTGCAGTCCCAGAACTGGCGCAGCCCGACTCTGCAGTGATGGCGGAGGCCGCATCGGGGGTGACATCACGGCCACCACAAACGGAGAGGCAGTTAAGCTCTGAGGTAACCGCTATGGAAGTCAGCCTGCCAGCTGACCCACACTTGGGACCACTCACTGCCACCGTGGGCCCCTCACCCCCTGGGACTACTATTGCAACCCCTCAACTTTCCTCAGGGCCGGCCTTTTCCATAGACTACCAGCACCTGGCGAATGAAATGGCGTTGCGTATTACCCCAACTGTACGAAATATAGTGGAGGAGGTCCTAAAAGCAACTCTTCAAAACCTGAAACTGGAAGTACAGGAACATACTGGCCGCCTGTCAGAATTGGAGCACAGAACCTCCCAATTGGAGGATACCGACACGGCTGCAGCTAAACGCCTACATGGCATGGAATTGGAGATGGTGCGCATTGGCGAGAAAATGGAAGACCTAGAAAACCGCTCTAGGCGCAATAATTTACGTATAGTGGGGGTTAAGGAGACAGTAGCACCTCTTGACCTGCAACGCTTTTGCGAGCGAGATCTTCCTAAGTCGCTTGGCCTGTCTCATCCCTGCAGGGTGGAACGAGCCCACAGAATTGGCCCATCTTCACACCCCCAGCCTAACCGACCATCTTCCACTCCGGAGGCCCGCCCCCGTCAAGTCATTCTTCGACTACTGGATTACAACGACAAAGTTGACATTTTGAGGGCGTACCACCGTCTGACACAACCCCTGGAAATTCATGGAATGCGCCTGTTGATTTTTGAGGACTTCTCGGTAGAAGTGGCGAAACGAAGGAGGGCCTTCAGCACTGTTTGCACTAAGCTATTTCAGGCGAAATATAGATTCCAACTTCAGTATCCAGCCACCCTGAGGGTGTTCCATCCTGACGGCTCTACCACCACTTTCAAGACTCCAGAGGAAGCGTCTTCATCAATAGACCAGCTGCTGTCCTCTTCCTCCACGTCATCTTCCCGTCCACCAGCCCGGACACCCACTCGTCGTTCGAGATCACCGAGGAGGAATCATCGTTCCCGCTCAGCACCTAGAGATTCGCAATTCTCCGCAAGCCAAAGACACCGACGTAGACGTCATCGCTCTCCAGGCCGTGGCTATGACAGCGACAGGCGATCTTCACCTGACTGAACACAGCTGTTCCTTGTTCATGATGACTTCACCTTCTTGCCTTTGAGCCTTCTGCTGGGACTACGGGAATGATGAACCGGACGTCCAGGTTTTCTCTTTGTTTTTATCTTCCTCGCCTATATGGCGCTGTTATACGGAAGGTTTTCAATGTTGCCATATTCCAACCCGGCTTTGGTGCTGTAATGTTGCACGGCCGCATGGCAGGGTTGGCCTTTCACCTACCTGACTGAGGGACTCGACCATCTTAGAGGGGGTCGGGGGGAGGGGGGGAGCATGGGCGTCCAGAAAGGTGTGTTATTACTTTGATGCCTATGTCGGCCGAAAAAAGGAAGTCCATTATCCAAAAGGAAGGTTTTGCTAAATTAGCAACACTTTCTAGGATATTCTACAGGATGGTTAACTGTTATTTGCTTGTATACTGTTTTTGTTTTGTTTGTTCTTTCCCACAGCTTGGAACCTCTAGTGAAAACTACTGCCCAGTTTATTATCGGGCACCTATCCTGCCTTATAGAAACTTTACACGGTATTGCTTATTCAGGGTCATGTTTGGTATGCCCCCATTGCTGCTGTGCCCTTTCATATCTATTTACACATATAATATCTGCACAGCCCTCTATGAGGGATTGTCTGGATTGTCTTGATTTACCATGCCTAACATAATATCGTGGAATGTCAAGGGTCTTCGCTCCCCCCAAAAACGAAGACTTTTTATACGATATTTGAAGCGATTTCACCCGGACATTGTCCTCCTCCAAGAAACCCACCTAGCTGGCTCAGATTTTTTTAGGTTACAGCAGCAATGGGTGGGGCAGGTGTTTGGTTCTCAGGCCCAGGATGGGAAAGCAGGAGTGGTCACTTTGATCCACAAATCTTTTGCTTTTGGTCTTATATCAGACGACACTGATGATGAAGGCAGGGTCTCACACTTACGACTTGACCACAATGGAGAGATCTTTAGCATTTATAACATATACGGTCCCAATGGGGAAAATAAGTCCTTTTTTCACGCTCTAGCAGACAGAATTCACGACGATAACACGACGAACAAAATAGTGGGGGGCGACTTTAACACTGTCCTCGACCCCCTAGTGGACAGAAAGGGCCCGACATGAATGAAGCCAGTGCTCGACTAAGGGATGTCTATGCCACCTTCGTAGCCCACCCTACTATTCAGAACCGGGAGAAATGGAAATCGGCTAGAGCCAATTTTGAATTATGGTGGGATAGAAGGGAACGCCTAGGGAGGTCCCACTTTGAGGTAGATCTCTTTAGACACGGTAACAAATCGGGACATCTACTGGCCCGTATAGCTAGGGGAAAGATACCTACCCCTCACATAACAGCACTTAAAGACTCCTCGGGAGTCATGCACAAAAACCCTCACTCCATTAACAAATTGCTGTCCTCCTACTATAGCTCGCTTTATGAAAACTCTCCCTCTGACCTTTCGGCGGGTGAGGCCTTCTTGAAACGGGTCCAACTTCCCACACTGACGGAAGAACAGAGGGAGATTCTTAATGCACCGGTGTCGGTGGAGGAAATACAGGGAGTTATCGGTCATCTCCATAATGGGAAGGCCCCGGGCCCAGACGGGTATTCAGGCGAATTTTATAAAGCCCTATCAGAGCAGATTGCCCCAGTCTTAAGGGATATGTTTCAGGTATTCATGTCTACGGGATCATTATCCACAGAAGCCTCTCTTGCACACATAAAAGTTTTGCCTAAACCGGGTAAGGACCTAACTGACCCAGGTTCCTATCGTCCGATATCTCTAATTAACCAAGACATCAAGATTCTATCAAAAATTTTAGCTGACCGTCTTTCTCGATTCATGCCAGCCTTAATCGGTTCCCATCAAGTGGGCTTTATTAGGAACAGATCAGCTACCATGAATTTGAGAACGGTTATGGCGGTTCTAGATCGCCTACAACATCAGCCCCAGAGGGGTGAAGCTCCTGCCTTGCTCACTTTGGATGCCGAAAAAGCATTCGATAATGTAAAATGGGATTGGCTGGGACTGGTGCTGGATACGATTGGTATTCAAGGGTCATTTAGGAATTACATTTCTGGGATTTATGCAACCCCCAAGGCTAGAATACACACACCTGGTATCCTATCCACGCCCTTCCCTCTCTTCAAGGGCACCAGACAGGGTTGCCCACTCTCTCCCCTACTCTTTAATTTAGCGTTAGAACCCCTGGCGCTCTCCCTACTGTCTGAAAATATTTATCCTGGCATTAAGGTGGGGAAGAATGAAGTAAAATTGACAATGTTCGCAGATGATATTTTATTGTTCCTTGATGGCCCGACTGCTTCCCTAGGACGCATTCTTGAACATCTGAGAACGTTTGGGGCGTTCTCGGGTTACAAAATAAATGTGTCTAAATCGGAACTTTTACCCCTAGGTCCTTTCCGTCACCAGTGGCTTCCAGAGATGTCAGGTATGGGAGTCCGCATTGCTGACTCCTCCATCACCTACCTAGGTATCAAAATAGGGAGAACGCCCGACACCATATATAGTTTAAACTATACTCCCCTCTTCTCCAAGATTAAAGCTGAATTACGTAAATGGGAAAAACTCCCCCTGAACTTTATGGGGAGATGTGCACTCATTAAAATGGTCAGCTTTGCGCGTCTCCTATACCCCCTGCAAACCCTACCACTTCTGTTAAAACATACTGACGTGAAAGGCTTAAACTCAGCATTCACCAAATTTATCTGGGCGGGGAAGAGGCCCAGAATCGCACTAAACAAATTGATGCTCAATAGGTCTGATGGGGGACTGAATTTTCCCAATGTAAGAGGATACAATCTATCATGTCTTTTTCGATTTGTTAATGACTGGATACATGGATCCTCTTATCATGCTCTTTACGGTCTAGAGAGTGAATTGGCGGCTCCATGGAACCTAGCAGTCCTCTTACATACTACATACTCTAAACTCCCCTCCATAGTGAAACGCTCTGTACTACTGAGGGATACGGTGGCATCTTGGAAGGAGGTCAGGAGGTTATATGGACTGCCTTACCTCTTATCCAAACATCTACCACTGGCGAAACATCCAGAGTTTCCCCCAAGACTTCCTCCTGAGGTGCTTGGCCTTTGGTCGGACAAGGGCCTCACGACGGCCAAGCACTTTATGGACGTTACTCAGAAACAATGGCTCCGACCATCCACACTGCTCTCCCTACACACCCTTCCCCCGTCTCATGCATTCCCTATGCAACAGATATGCTCCTTCTTCTTTAGTCGATTGCGTAACCTGTCCAAAGAGGCCACAAAGAACGAACTAGACTATCTTATTGGTTCGGAACCCCGTAAATTGTCCATCTCTATGATATACACATCCCTTAGGAAAGTACTACTGAAATTTACACCCTCTTCTATTTTTTCAGCGTGGACCTCATGGGTACCAGGAGACGATATTTCGGAATGTATCTTGAATGGGTGGAATATCATCCGTAAATGCATTATCAATGAGAGATGGCGTGAAACCTACTACAAAATGGCTCACAAAGCCTTATATGGGTTTAACATACTGCCTTCCCCGGATTTCCCCGATCGTATCACGGCCTGCCCTAAATGTGCTACCCCTTTGACGAATATGTGGCATGGAGTTTGGACGTGCCCCCATACAGAAAGATATTGGCAAATGATTATATCATACATCAGAGAGAAATGGGAAATGTCACTACCACATACACCAAGAGCCCTATTGTTTCATCAGTTTAGACCACCTGACTTGACCGACCAAGGCCCCACCAAAACACCCCAACTAGTTCACATTGTCCTCTTAGTGGCACTTAGGTGTATCTTCACAGCCTGGCTCTCCCCTTCTGTTCCCACCATCACCATGGTCATATCGCAACTTAAATTGTTATGTGGGATAGATAGGCTTGATACTGAACGACACATGAACACAAACACGGCAAAATATTTCGCCAAATGGCAAGATTTTATTGTTACACACTACACATCAGCTGAAATCGAGGACATAGTTAAGCCCTTTAGCTCGACAGACTGGTACTGTCTTGGGGTTTTGAGTGATTCACTGGGTCCATTACGACTTACCTCTTGACCTTGACTTCTAACATACTACGAACGTGGCACGCCTAATTAGAGCGAGGCGAATGAATATTGTGATACTGCCGCGCATGTCCACTTGGGTTATCCATTAGCTGTGTGGAGTTTACAGTTTCTGGTTTTGTAATTTATTGAATGTTCTTATGGCTCCTATTCGACGATATTCCGCACTTAACTATCAATGTGTGATGTTTGTTTATAACAATGAAAATTCAATAAAATTTGTTTTAAAAAAAAAAAAAAAAAAAAAGAAAGAACATGTTCATTCTTTGCATGGAAGTCCGCGAGCACCACATAGCCGTCAATGATGACGGTGCAGTGCCATGAGGTCCTACCGCCAAAGTATTTTGGCAGCAGCCACCGGATGGAATCTCCATTTGCGGAATTCTGCGAGCAGAGATTCTGTTCACATTACGCAGAGTGAACATACCCCTTAAAGGGGTACTCCACTGAAAACATTTTTTAAATCAACTGATGCCAGAAAGTTAAACAGATTTGTAAATTACTTCTATAAAAAAAAAATCTTAATCCTTCCAGTACTTAGGTGCTTTTATGATCCACAGGAAGTTCTTTTCTTTTTGAATTTCCTTTCTGCCTGACCACAGTGCTCTCTGCTGACACCTGTCCATTTTAGGAACTGGTCAAAATAGAAGCAAATCCCCATAGAACACCTATCCTGCTCTGGACAATTCCTAAAATGGACAGAGGTGTCAGCAGAGAGCACTGTGGTCAGGCAGGAACAAAATTCAAAAAGAAAAGAACTTCCTGGGGATCATAACAGCAGCTGGTATGTACTGGAAGGATGATTTTTTTTTAATAGAAGTAATTTACAAATCTGTTTAACTTTCTGGCACCAGTTGATTTAATAAAAGAAAGTTTTCCATGGGAGTACCCCTTTAAAGGCATCTGAAGTCAGAGGAAATACTATAACCAGCTTTAGACAGACTAATTACTGCAACTTAACTTAAAAATCACAAACTGGAGAGTCACATGGCAGGGGCCTATAGATTTAATCCGATCTGCAATGCTGCATTTGTTGTCAACTTGGCTATAATGATCCCTAAGTCCCTTGTGTGACGGGAGCAACAGTGCCCCTGCGCAAATGCCACTCCATTTACTGTCCATTGAACAGCGCTTGCTCAGTCCCATAGCCAGTGAAATGTGCATTGGTCACGCTACCGCTCCTTTCTCATGATCAACGGGTGTCCCACATGATCACATATTAAGGACAGGTCATTGTTTCCCAACCAGTGTGCCTCCAGCTGTTGCAAAACTACAACTCCCAGCATGCCCGGACAGCCTTCGGCTGTCCGGGCATGCTGGGAGTTGTAGTTTTGCAACAGCTTGAGGCACACTGGTTGGGAAACACTGGCATAGGTATCCTTCCCCTAGTGGTGACTTCAGAAATGATTCCAATCTATGCCTATGCAGGGGATTTAGATATTGGCAGTGGAAAAAAATGGAGCTCTGACAACTATCTGGATCTAGAAAGGTGTTAAAAGGAAATTGACTGTCAAATTGACATTTCTGTTCAGGTCAGATAATTTTTTTATTCTTCGGTGCTTTCCGCTAACCCTTCAGTCTCACCTCAAGACCAGTCGGCGGCATTCATTAAAAAAAAAAGGCTATAACCAAAGAAGGGCAACATGCTGAACAAGCAGAGGCAAGTAAAGAACATTAAAAAGTATGAAGTCAAGCAGAAAGAAACAAGATAGCAAGACCGAGGCGGTGCAGGGCCTGGCTGGACTCTCTAAAGATGGATGAAGTCATGTTAGACCACGGAGGAGATGAAGAATGACAATAGATGTGGATGATGGGATGAATGTATAATGATGTATATGGGGAGAGATGATCCAGCCAGCCCCTGGACAGAACACAATCACAAACCCCTGGACTAAGCAACATTCACATTAATGGAGGATTTTATAGAGGTCACTGGAGAATGTGCTATTATAGAGGTTACTAGGGGGGGACAATGGCTCTGCACGGGACCAACCAAATTCTTGTTAGCTTGAATATTGTGGGAGAGGCGTATAGACTGCTGCACAATCCACTGTAGGCAAGGTGCATTCACTGCATGACTGCTGCAAGGATCCCGAACTTATGTGCTCTCTCTCTCTCATATCCTTTAGGCTAGGTCACCGCATAGCGTATACAATTCATGCGTATTTAATGCATATGCGTATTTCCGTGCTAGAAAAGTCTATTGGAGTAGTAATAAACAGCCATAGATTTTGCTAGCACGGAAGCACTGTATCAAATATGCAGCGTATACTCTACGCGGGACCCTACCTTAAAAGATACGTAAAGTGCATGAGTAATAGCGGTGAATGCCCGAAGATACATTCAGGTCAGCCCTTGGTATGTTGCCACTAACAATGACTTTGCAAACAGGCAACTAATTTGCCCACTATAATGCTATACAAAATCATTAAAGAGTACACCTATCATGATCTAAACTCTCCCTAAGCCACCCCCCCATCTGTCCCTGACTCTCACAGACACTACCCCTGTGTCTCTTTTCTTTCAAAACCCCCCCTTTCTACCTGATTTATTGTCTTCTTGGCTACTCATTCAGTTGTCCTAGTGTGAGGGAGGAAGGGGACGTGGCCAAGCATAGAGGCTGTGAACACAGCAGCTGGCAGCTCTGAATCTTCTCCTCTCTGTTTACAAGTGCATGTGCAGAGAGAAGAAAGATCAGAGCTCAGACAGTAAAATGAATGAGGGCGTGCACTAAGGCATGGGGGATAAGATGTCTGATCACGGGGGTCCTCGGCTGGGGACCCCCACAACACCGAAGCTTGGAGCTTCAGTGATCGTAATGTCACGCCACACCTCCTCCATTCATGTCTACAGGAGGGGGCGTGGCAGCTAGTACATAGCCGTCATGCCTCCTGCCATAGACATGAATGGAGGGGGCGTGGCAGCTGTGATAGCCAGTCATCCGGCACAGAGCAGAGTTCGCTCCATGCACCGGATGTCTGGGGTGCCGCAGCAGAGATCACAAGGATCCCCAGAGGCAGGACCCCTGCGATTAGACATCTTATCCCCAATCCTTTGGATAGGGAATAAGATGTTTTCTGGTGGAGTACCCCTTTAACATGCTGCTGTAAAGGCTTACGTGAACACACCAGAACATTTATAACACTACGCACCTTGATGAATTACAATAGTCATAGGTCGTGAAGGGGTTAATAGAGGGGGGAGATGTCCTTACTTCAGGAGCCGCATATCTAGACCAGTGTGTAGAGCATCTCTTGCTCTGGAGGAAACGTTCTGTCCTCTATTACACAGACAGCTTATTGATGAGAACGGACACTGTAATACTTAAAGGGGTACTCCGGTGGAAAACATTGTTTTTTAAATCAATTTGTGTCAGAAAGTTAAACAGATTTGTAAATTATTTCTATTAAAAAAAAATCTTAATTCTCCCAGTACTTATCAGCTGCTGTATAATACAGAGAAAGTTAATTTCTTTTTGAATTTCTTTTCTGTCTGACCACAGTGCTCTCTGCTGACACCTTTGTACGTGTCAAGAACTGTCTAGAGCATGAACAATTCCCCATAGCAAACCTCTCCTGCTCTGGACAGTTCCTGACATGGACAGAGGTGTCAGCAGAGAGCACTGTGGTCAGACAGAAAAAAAAATAAAAAAGAACTTTCTCTGTATTATACAGCAGCTGATAAGTACTGGAAGGATTAATATTTTTTTTTAATAGAAGTAATTTACAAATCTGTTTAACTTTCTGGCACTAGTTGATTTAAAAAATAAAATTAATAAATAAGTTTTCCACGGGAGTACCCCTTTAAATTCTGCTTTGGTGGCGTAGCAAGAAAACAAACACTTACTGCCAAGGTTTCCCTTCAGATCACGACTGAACATTCGGAGTCCAAGGGGGGAGACCACCACGAAGGTTTAGTAAGTCAAACCAAATGGTAATGGTCTTGCTTGCAGTATGATCAAAATGTATAAAGGTGCATTCACACACATACACCCGATCTGCTGCGGATTTATAGTTGCGGATCTGCAGTTGCAATAACCATTAAAGGGGTAGTCCAGTGGTGAAAAACTTATCCCCTATCCTAAGGATAGGGGATAAGTTTGAGATCGCGGGGGGTCCGACCGCTGGGGCCCCCTGCGATCTCTCTGTACGGGGCCCCGGCTCTCGGCCCAGATAGCGGGTGTCGACCCCCGCACGAAGCGGCGGCCGACACGCCCCCTCAATACATCTCTATGGCAGAGCCGGAGATTGCCGAAGGCAGTGCTTTGGCTCTGCCATAGAGTTGTATTGAGGGGGCGTGTCGGCCGCCGCCTCGTGCGGAGGTCGACACGCCCCCTTCCCGCGGGCTGTCGGGGCTCCGTACAGGAGATCGCAGGGGGCCCCAGAGGTCGGACCCCCCGCGATCTGCAACTTATCCCCTATCCTTAGGATAGGGGATAAGTTGCTCACCACTGAGTCACCACTGGACTACTCCTTTAAAAATACACAAGAATTGCCTTGTAAAATCTGCAGATTGTACAACGTCAAATCAGCAGCGGTTCTGGTGAGTGTGAATGCAGGGGGGGGAAAAAAGAAAAAAAAAACTTTCGGTCAGTGGTCTCAAACTGTGGCCCTCCAGATGTTGCAAAACTTTAACTCCCAGCATGCCCGGACAGCCAACGGCTGTCCGGGCATGCTGGGAGTTTAAGTTTTGCAAAAGGGAAGCCTTGATTTACCTTTCGTGATCAGTGTGGATCCTCTGGAGGAGGCAGACAGGTGTTTGGCTGTTCGGGCATGCTGGAAGTTGAATTTTTGCAACATCTGGAGGGCCACAGTTTTGAGACCACTGCTTTAGGTGAATATCTTCTTATTTCCACCATTACAGCCCTATGGCAGTGAATGCACCTTTGTAGACAATACTTAATGTAAGCCAGCGCTGCGAGACGCTTCAGCACGACAGCAATGTGATTGTGTTAATTTTTCTGTTAAAACTGCAAATATGATGGAGTAAGCAATGTACGCTTACACAACTGTAAGCTATATGCCAAAGGCAAATAAAAGGAAAAGAACTAAAAAATAAATAAATAAAATACAAAAAAAAATTAAAAAAAATAAGCGTTCAGTAATACCTTCTTACAGATAGCTCGCAGCTTGAAAGCAGAAAAATGAAATGCAGAGTTTACTGAGAAAATTCACGCCAAGATCCGTTCCCACAAGTCAACGTTTGGTTGGGGCAAGACAATGGATTCATGAAGACATTAATAGGAATATGTATTAACATTAATCACTGAGGCCTATAGAGCCTGCAGGACATGTTGTTACGATGTACTGCAGACTACCGGGGCAGTAGTCAAGAGGTCAGTAGGGGGCGCTTTAATGGACAGAGCAGCTGTCTGTACCATACTACAAGAAATCGCAGTTTTTTACCTTCTTGTTAAACGCCCAGATTTTGTCCCACTCCATGTTCACCACAGACCGGGAAGAGCCCTGAAAACAACAATAACAGGTGAATTAAACAAAGGTGCCTTTTAAAGGAGTACTCCGGCGCGCACTTTTTTTCCTTTTATCCCGTCCGGGCTGCAAAATAAAAGAAAACGCACTTTCTCTTACCTGCCAATGAGCCCCCGGAGCTCCGGTACACTCCGGTACAGGTGTTCGGTCCCCGGGCTGTATTCTTCTTACTTCCTGTTAGCCCGGCACGTCACAAGGAGCTTCAGCCTATCACCGGCCGAGGCGGGACATCGCTGCGGCCGGTGATAGGCTGAAGCTCCGTGTGACGTGCCGGCTAACAGGAAGTAAGAAGAATACAGCCTGAGGACTGAACACCTGTACCGGAGTGTACCGGAGCTCCGGGGGCTCGTTGGCAGGTAAGAGAAAGTGCGTTTTCTTTTATTTTGCAGCCCGGACGGGATAAAACAAAAAAAGTGCGCACCGGAGTACTCCTTTAAGAGAAGTACCAAAATTGTTGTTTGATGGAGGATTCAAATAACTACTAAACGGACAGGTCAGGAGAGACGAAGGATCCATGGAAAATATGAAACATGTTTACAAAGCAAAATGTCCATGCAATTCCACAAAAAAATTCTGCACGGACATTCTGCTGCAGCATAACAAGCAGAGCAGTGATGTGCACCGCAATGGGGGGAGATGCTTTTGAGCTTTAAACGGGTTATCCAGGAAAAAAATAAAAATTTTATATATCAAATGGCTCCAGAAAGTTAAACAGATTTGTAAATTACTTCTATTAAAAAATCTTAACTTCAGAAGATCATAAGTACTGAAAGGATTAAGGTTGTTCTTTTCTGTCTATATCCTCTCTGATGACACGTGTCTCGGGAAACGCCCAGTTTAGAAGCAAATCCCCATAGCAAACCTCTTCTAAACTGGGCGATTCCCGAGACACGTGTCATCAGAGAGCACTTAGACAGAAAAGAACAACCTTAACTTCAGAAGCTCATAAGTACTGAAAGGATTAAGATTTTTTTTTCATAGAAGTAATTTACAAATCTGTTTAACTTTCTGGAGCCAGTTGATAAATAAAAAAAAAGTTTTTTCCTGGATAACCCCCTTTAAACTGTTCCTGGGATAACACTGATCTTTATAGCAGTGTTTTTTTAAACAGCGTGTCTCCAGTTGTTGCAAAACTACAACTCCCAGCATGCCCGGACAGCCTTTGGCTGTCCGGGCATGCTGGGAGTTGTAGTTTTGCTGTAGCTGAAGGCACTCTGGTTTGAAAACACTGATCTACGATAACAGGGCCATTGTATATCATTGTCCGGGGAATACAGTAGTTATATGTCAAGATGATGGCTTAGTGGTTAGCATGCTGGGAGTTGTAGTTTTGCAACAGCTGGAGACACACTGTCCAGAAAACAATGCTTTATAGAACTCAAACCGGGAAGTGTTATCACGAGAGAACAGATTTCTCCCAGCGTCAGGTTATAACCTTGTATATGATACTTTTATACATATTTTTTACTGCTGTGTTTTTCTATCCAAATAAGTGACGTTATATTCTCGTACAGACCTGTGCAGCTATGAATTGTTTTAGACCCTCCACAGTCATTCCTCTTCTAAGGACGCCTCGCACCGTAGGGAATCTGGGATCATCCCTATGACAGAAAAAAAAAAAAGGATTAGTCGCCATGTATAGCGCTGTTGATATTGTGCGTTGCATGAGCTAAAAAGGGGTACTCCGGTGGAAAACATTTATTTATTTATTTATTTTTTTTGGTGCCAGAAAGTTAAACAGATTTGTAAATGACTTCTATTAAAAAAATCTTTACCCTTCCAGTACCTTTTAGCAGCTGTATGCTAGAGAGGAAATTCTTTTATTTTTTTAATTTCTTTTTTGTCTTGTCCACACTGCTCTCTGCTGACACCTCTGTCCGTGTCAGTTACTGTCCAGAGCAGCATAGGTTTACAATGGGGATTTTCTCCTGCTCTGGACAGTTCCTGATACAGGCATCAGGTGTCAGCAGAGAGCACTGTGGACAAGACAAAAAAGAAATTAAAAAAGAAAAGAATTTCCTCTCTAGCATACAGCTGCTAAAAAGTACTGGAAGGATAAAGATTTTTTTTTATAGACTTAATTTACACATCTGTTTAACTTTCTGGCACCAGTTGATTTAAGAAAAAGTTTTTCACCTGAGTACCCCTTTAAATATTGCAGCTCGCTTAGGCACTATAGACGGACATGGCTTGGTGATTCGCAGCTCCGGGTTACTACTTTTGACTGGACAAGAACAGCAAGTGCAAATAATTCATATGTCCTTCCTGTGTTTATGTGCATTTGCTTACACCAGTGTTTTCCAACCAGTGTGCTCCCAGCTGTAGCAAAACTACAACTCCCAGCTAAAGGCTGTCAGGGTATGTTGGGAGTAGTCATTTTTGCAACAGCTGGAGGCACACTGGATGGAAAACAATGGCTTACACCCTGCATGTATACCCTGATAGCTTACAGATTTGCTTTCTATGAGTTTGGTCTTTGTGGGTGTGCACAGCACTGTGTAAGAGGTTGGTGCTATGGAAGAAGTTAAATGGACACTCATTAAAACTAATGTTTGCTCTCAAAGTAAATAAAAAAAATCTTTCTAATGTACTTTGTTTAAAAAAAAGTTTTCTATGTTTTATTAGTGTTTAAAAAAGCTTCCACTAGGTGTCTCCCTACTGGTCTGGCAGAAATCCAAACTCAGGAAATGCAGTCTGGAGTGCTGAGGGGGTGAGTGCAGCCTTAGCCAATCATAGCTCATCTCACACTGAACTGCTCTAGGCTGTGTGCAGCAGAGTGAGGGAGGAAGTTCTCCCCTGTATGGCTTCAGATGATGTCACGCCTGCTGGGGAACGCCCCTTCCCAGTCTGTGAATGTGAGCAGAAAATACAGAGCAATATCAAGGTAGAAAACTAAAAAAAATAATAAAAATATAGGCAGGGGGTGGTTTATCATGATGGGGCAGTGATCTGGGAGGATTATAAAATGTAACAAGATCATGACCAGTACTCTAATTCCCACTGCAGCTGCTCTTCATGATCCAAGCTGCTGACCCTGTTAGATGCTAGTATAACAAGGAGACACATGGTAACTCTCATACATCTGTCTGCTTTCATTCCTTGGTGCCAAGTGGCATTCTAAAGCCCCCTGAATTGCTGAGGGCTGGAACATCTCCTTCCTTACTAGCTCTTCCATCACTGTCCCAGTTTGATTGACAGTCAGCTGGAAGCCGAGCCCTGTTTCCAGATCTTACAACTGCGCAAAATAGTATCCACATCGCAAGAATGAGATATAGAAACAGGGCTAAGCTTCCATCCGACTATCAAGCAGGGATGGAAGGGGGAGTGAGGAGACGTTCCAACTCCTTATCAATTCAGGGGCTCGGAAACCCATCGGTGACACTTGGCACCAGAAAATAGAAGAAGTATTTATCTATGCTATGGAAGCACAGACCGATATGCAAAAGGCACCATGCGTCTTTTTGTCCTAACAGCATCCAACAGTGTGAGTGGTTTGAAATGTGATTTCCATAAAAAAGTTATGCACCAAAACCTATTAAATGCTAGTCTCAAATCTCCTTTAAAGGGGTACTCCGACCCTAGAAATCTTATCCCCTATCCAAAGGGGATAAGATGTCTGATCGCGGAACCCCCGCAATCTTGGCTGCGGCCCCTAGACATCCGGTGCACCGAGCGAACTTCGGATGACTGGCGATGAGGGGCGGAGGCTCGTGAAGTCACGGTCAAACCCTGCTGTGACATCATGGACATGCCCCCTCAATGCAAGTATATCCCCTATCTTATCCCCTATACTTTGGATAGGAGATAAAGATGTCAAGGGGCGGAATACAGTTACATCTGCGTTTCATCTATAAAGCGAGCGCAGGAGACTAAGAGAAGGCGCATATTAGTAGCCTTGAATTCACAGTCCATTGCGGACATAAGTGCCATGATCAATCGGTACTTTCGGAACAAGTATGCAGGTATCCAATCAGGTATCCAATCAGGTCCCCTAACCTGCTCTGTGTGGGTCTAGGATCCGATCTGCTGATATCATGATTTACTCCTTAAAGTGGTACTCCACCCCTAGACATCTCATTCCCTATCCAAGGGATAGGGGATAAGATGTCTGATCACGGAGGTCCTGCCACTCTAAACAAACGATGGGTGCAGCAGGAAAATTACGGGGGTCCCCAGCGGCGGGACCCCTGCAATAAGGCATCTTATCCCCTATCCTTTGGATAGGGGATAAGATGTCAATGGGTGAGGTACCCCTTTAAGTGTTACTATAAATAAAGTTAGTTTTTGACTAGTTGTACATTTGAGATGAATTAGATTGAGAGCAAAATCTTTTCAAGCAGAAGAAACCCAACTACATTAATGTCCCCCGGTTCTGGAGTCTCATCTCCAACAAGCTTATATAGGTGTAATGGTTTGGGGTCCACAAACTTTTGGCTATATCGTGTGTCTAGGGCTAATTTTTTCACTTACCATCCATCCACAAGGCCTTCATTGACAAACCAGGTAAGCTTTCTCTTGGACAGCACAGTGTTGTTGAGGTTCAGGCGGCTATACTCCCAAATGTAAGGCTTTCTGATTCCCAAGGCATTGATGATCCAGTAGAATTGCTCGTCACGGTCGTGATATTCTGTGGTTCTTAGAGCGTGCGTGACTCCTTCTACACTGTCTACTATGGGGCAGGCAAAGTCATATGTGGGGTAGATGCTGCAGAGAGAAGGCAGAGATCAGATGAATGAGCCGCCCAGACACAGCAACAGAGTTAGGCTGGGTTCACATCACTTTTTTCCTTATACGGGACTGCATACGGCTGGGGGGGGGGGGGGGGGGGGGGGGGAGAGCTAAAAACTTGCGCTCCCGTATCCCTGCCGTATGCGGCCCGTATGTTATTAATTTCAATGAGCCGACCGGAGTGAACCGGTCGGCCCATTTTTCCCCATATGCGGTTTTCTACCGGACCTAAAACCGTAGTCAACTACGGTTTTAGGTCCGGTAGAAAACTGCGTATGGGAAAAAAATGAGCCGACCGGTTTACTCCGGTCGGCTCATTGAAATTAATAACATACGGGCCGCATACGGCAGGGATACGGGAGCGCAAGTTTTTAGCTCCCCCCAGCCGTATGCGGTCCGTATAGGGAAGAAAGTGATGTGAACCCAGCCTTATAGAAGAAAACTTCTGACTGAGGAGTGTTGCCCGAGCGCCATCTATCGTGACGAGTGTTGACCAAGCGCTGTCTTTCATGACAGAACCTGGAATCACTCACTTGTATTTGCTTCCTGTCCGTGGATGTGGCTGAGTCTTGCAGCGGAATAACGTGGGGTCTCGCATACAGCCATTGTTGGAGTTCATGTCGATTTTAGCGCGGAGGCAGCAGGTCTGACCAAATTTCGTGCCCTTCTTCATTTCCTCCCACATTTGCTGGTTCTTTTCCACCGCTGCAATAGTAAAATCAATGTCTCATACTAAGGCTGGGTTCACACCACGATTTGTCCTTCCGATGCACAGATACGATTGCGGAAGCTCAAATCGCCTAAAATCTAATCTGTGCATGGATAGGTACGGACAGATACCGATCCATTAACTATTATGGTGCTGTGGACCCCATCGAAGTCCGCTAGTAACTACGATCTGGTCATTTTCTCAGGGCATCAGATTTTTTACTCGGACTGCAAATCGTGGTCTGCCACGATTGTCAGTCCGTGTCAAAAATCTGACATGCTGAGAAAATGACCAGATCGTAGTTACTAGCCAACTACTAGAGATGAGCGAATTTACAGTAAATTCGATTCGTCACAAACTTCTCGGCTCGGCAGTTGATGACTTTTCCTGCATAAATTCGTTCAGCTTTCAGGTGCTCCCGTGGGCTGGAAAAGGTGGATACAGTCCTAGGAGACTCTTTCCTACGACTGTATCCACCTTTTCCAGCCCGCGGGAGAACCTGAAAGCTGAACTAATTTATGCAGGATAAGACATCAACTGCCAAGCCGAGAAGTTCGTGACGAATCGAATTTACTGTAAATTCGCTCATCTCTACTGACTACGATCAGGTCCACAGTACCATAATAGTTAAAGGGGTATTCCAGGGGTATTTTAATAAACTGGCTCCAGAAAGTTAAACAGATTTGTAAATTAAAGAAAAGGCAAAAGTAACCGGGCACTGCTGTGTAACGGCAAAAGACATGAAACGGGTGAGGTGAATGAAGCAAGAATCCTCCCGTGGTGCTACGTCCAGAACAGAACAACTTAAAAATCCACATGAAAAGAAATGTAGACTGCACTCACCAGGGTAACGCTTCGACTTCTTTATTGTACTTCAACCATAGTGTCAAATCATGGGAACGGTGTCAGACAGGTAACATGGCAGAGACGTCGGGGGAACCACGGTGAACGCCGAGGAACTCCACCCTGGTTCCCCCGACGTCTCCGCCATGTTACCTGTCTGACACCGTTCCCATGATTTGACATTATGGTTGAAGTACAATAAAGAAGTTGAAGCGTTACCCTGGTGAGTGCAGACTACATTTCTTTTCATGTAGATTTGTAAATTACTTATATATATATATATATATATATATATATATATATATATATATATATATATATATATAAAAAAAAAAATCTTAATCCTTCCAATAATTATCAGCTGCTGAAGTTGAGTTGTTCTTTTCTGTCTGACCACAGTGCTCTCTGCTGACATCTCTGCTTGTCTCAGGAACTGCACAGAGAAGAGGTTTGCTATGGGGATTTGCTTCTAACTCTGGACAGTTCCCAAGACAGGTGTCATCACGGAGCACTTAGACAGAAAAGAACAACTCAACTTCAGCAGCTCATAAGTACTGAAAGGATTAAGATTTTTTTAATAGAAGTAATTTACAAATCTGATTAACTTTCTTGAGCCAGTTAATATTATAATTATACATACATATATATATATATATATATATATATATATATATATGTATAGGTATATATAGGAGCTAAGCTAAGCTGATACCAGGGAACACTACCTGAAAAGGTTGTGTAATGAGCTGCTTTGCATATTCCCTTACCCAGAATGCCTGCGAGTGCTAAATGGCCTAACCTGAATCTCCGTTACACCTGAAGAGGTGTCCTCTCCCTGAGGAAAGTACTGACCATATATATATATATATATATATATATATATATATAGATAGATAGATAGATAGATAGATAGATAGATAGATAATATTATATATAAAAAGCTTTTTCCTGGATAACCCCTTTAATGGCTCCGTAACTATCTGTACCTATCCATGCACAAATACCATTTCAGGCAATTTGAGCTTCCGAAATTGTATTTGTGCATCGGAAGGTCCAATCGTGGTGTGAATGCAGCCTTACTGTGCAGTACTTGTGTCATACTTACTTGTCCAAAGAATATAAAAAAAAGGTTGTTTTACCAATAAGATAGGAGATAAGTGTATGAGCGAAAAGTAGAGTGGTGGGATTAGTCTCTAGGGCAGTGTTTTTCAACCAGGGTGCCTCCAGCTGTTGCAAAACTACAACTCCCAGCATGCCCGGACAGCCAACGGCTGTCCGGGCATGCTGGGAGTTGTAGTTTTGCAACAGCTGGAGGCACCCTGGTTGGGAAACACTGCTCTAGGGACCCACAGCAATTTCAAGAACAGTGTCCAGAGTTGGAATAGGGCAGCAGACACAGATGCGCATTGACATTTCTACCCCTGACTATAAGACTAAGGGTGCATGCAAACCACGTTTTATGCTATACGGTTCCCGTATACGGTTTCAAGTTAAAAACCGTACAGAAAACCGTAGGCATTGACTAACATTGTAAACCGTATGTCAAACGCATCATTCGGTTTAGTCAGTTTTTCGTCATACGGTTTTGTCCGTTTTTTTTTTTACCCGTACCAAAAGCCGTAGCCTATAAAGTTTTTTGGGTCCAGGGGAAAAAACTGCATCATATCGCGTCGGTCCCGGTGCTCATCAACGGCCGGGACCCACGGCTAATACCGCACATCGCCGATCGCGGCGATGTGCGGTATTAACCCTTTAGAATCGCCGGTCAAAGCTGACTGCCGCTTCTAAAGTGAAAGTGACCCGGCTGCTCAGTCGGGCTGTTCGGGACCGCCGCGGTGAAATCGCGGCGTCCCGAACAGCTTGCAGGACACCGGGAGGGCCCTTACCTGCCTTCTCGGTGTCCGATCGGCGAATGACTGCTCCGTGCCTGAGATCCAGGCAGGAGCAGTCAAGCGCCGATAACACTGATCACAGGCGTGTTAATACACGCCTGTGATCTGTGTAGAAGATCAGTGTGTGCAGTGTTATAGGTCCCTATGGGACCAATAACACTGCAAAAAAAAAAAAAGTTAAACAAAAAAAAGTGTTAATAAAGGTCATTTAACCCCTTCCCTAATAAAAGTTTGAATCACCCCCTTTTCCCATAAAAAAAAGAAAACAGTGTAAAAAAAAATAAAAAATAAATAAACATATGTGGTATCGCCGCGTGCGTAAATGTCCGAACTATAAAAATATATCATTAATTAAAACGCACGGTCAATGGCGTACGCGCAAAAAAATTCCAAAGTCAAAAAAAGCGCATTTTTGGTCACTTTTTATACCATTAAAAAATTGAAAGGGTTATGATTTTTAAAAGGTATGGAGGAAAAAACGAAAGTGCAAAAACTGAAAAACCTTGCGTCCTTAAGGGGTTAAGGACCAAGGACGTACAGGTACGTCCTTGGTCCTGCTCCCGTGATATAACGCGGGGTTACACGGTAACCCCGCATCATATCACGGCGGGCCCGGCGTCATAGTGAAGCCGGGACCCGCCGCTAATAACGCAAAGCACCGATCGCGGCACCGCGCGCTATTAACCCTTTAGCTGCGCGCTCAGAGCTGAGCCGCGTGGCTAAAAGTGAAAGTAAAAGCTGCCGGTTAATTCAGTGGGCTGTTCGGGATAGCCGCGGCGAAATCGCCGCATCCCGAACAGCTTACAGGACAGCGGGAGGGCCCCTACCTGCCTCCTCGCTGTCCGATCGCCGAATGACTGCTCAGTGCCTGAGATCCAGGCATGAGCAGTCAAGCGGCAGAATCATCGATCACTGGTTCCCTATGAGAAACCATTGATCAATGATGAAGATCAGAGTGTGCAGTGTTATAGGTCCCTATGGGATAACAATGATCAGTGTGTGCAGTGTTATAGGTTCCTATGGGACCTATAACACTGCAAAAAAAAAGTGGAAAAAAAGTGAATAAAGATCATTTAACTCCTCCCCTATTAAAAGTTTGAATCACCCCCCTTTTCCCATAAAAAAAAAAAAAACAGTGTAAATAAAAATAAACATATATGGTATCACTGCGTGCGGAAATGTCCAAATTATAAAAATATACCATTAATTAAACCGCTCGGTCAATGGCGTATGCGCAAAAAAATTCCAAAGTCCAAAATAGTGCATTTTTGGTCACTTTTTATATCATTTAAAAATGAATAAAAAGTGATCAATAAGTCCCATCAATGCAAAAATGGTACCGTTAAAAACTTCAGATCACGGCGCAAAAAATGAGCCCTCATACCGCCCCATACACGGAAAAATAAAAAAGTTATAGGGGTCAGAAGATGACAATTTTAAACGTATTAATTTTCCTGCATGTAGTTATGATTCTTTCCAGAAGTCCGACAAAATCAAACCTATATAAGTAGGGTTTCATTTTAATCGTATGGACCTACAGAATAAAGATAAGGTGTCATTTTTACCGAAAAATGTACTACGTAGAAACGAAAGCCCCCAAAAGTTACAAAACTGCGTTTTTTTTTTCAATTTTGTCGCACAATGATTTTTTTTTCCGTTTCACCGTACATTTTTGGGCAAAATGACTGACGTCATTACAAAGTAGAATTGGTGGTGCAAAAAATAAGCCATCATATGGATTTTTAGGTGCAAAATTGAAAGAGTTATGCTTTTTTTAAGGCAAGGAGCAAAAAACGAAAATGCAAAAACGGAAAAAACCCCGGTCCTTAAGGGGTTAAACTTCTATTTGAGCTCACCATGGTTCACGGCAGTTGGACACAGTTATCCCCTACCATGGGGATAGGGGATACATTTTGTTGTTAGGAAAACCTCTAAAATGTGTACCTATCATTTAAAAACAAACACCATTTAAACATGTCAAAAGGTTTAAACGGTCAAGATCTCCCTGCCGAGACTCCCACCGATCATGAGAGCAAACAGAGAAGCATGCGGTAGTGCACTTCACTACACGGCAACTTCGTCCTGCGGCCTCATTGTAAGTCTATGGGGCCATCCAGAGAAGATGGCTGCCGGTTGCTGAGAGATGATTCATGAATAATTTAAAGGGGTACTCTGCTGCCCCAGCGTTCGGAACATTTTGTTCTGAACGCTTGGAGCGGGGTCATGACATCATGGCCACGCCACCTCAATGCAAGTCTATGGGAGGGGCGAAACGCCCACTTCCATAGACTTGCATCGAGGGGGCGTGGTTTGACGGCACAAGGGGGCGTGGCTGTGATGTCAAGACCCCCCTACTGCTCGCCCAGCGTTCTAAAGGAACGCCGGGTGCTTTACAGAGATCCCAGCTGCAGGACCCCCGCAATCAGACATCTTCTTTCCTATTCTCTGGAGAGCGGATAAGATGTTTAGGGGCGGAGTACCCCTTTAAGTCTTGTATGCGTCTCCACGCTCATTCTCCTGTGCTGAGACCCCGACCGACACGTGTTTGCGATTTGTAAGAAGTTTTTCTAAATGACTGGGACCAAGTGCCTAATCCCTAGCGACATATAGAGAGCACTTCATCTGTTCTTAACCCTTGCGACATCTTCGATTGTCCTTACTGTTGTTCCTGTGTTTTGACTCTATCCTCTGTTCACGTTCAGCCTTCATCTGGTCAGCAGGGGTATCGTCCACGTAAGCCTTTCCCTCTCGAATGAGTTTCTCTGCATATTCTATAATCCTCTCAAAGTGATCTGATGTGTACGTGAACTGGTCGGGTTTGATCTGAAGCATTGAGACGTCTTCCAGAATAACCTGAGAACAGACGACAAAGACCAGACATGTCAGAGCCAACAACTAAAACCCAGGGCACTACCCCCGGGGCACAAGATCCCTTTTGGGATAAACTCTTAAAATTTAACTTTTATTGAGTAAATTATAAAACATATATGAAGTGACAAAAAGGTTAAGTAACTATAAATTGGGGATAAACCCCTTATGAGCAGTGTACAGTGGTCCCTCAAGTTACAATATGAATTGGTTCCAGGACGACCATTGTATGTTGAAACCATTGTATGTTGAGACCAGAACTCTAATTTCGTTCTGAAGCCCCAAAAGGTCATCAAAAATAGGAAAAGGTGAGGAATAAAGAAAAATAAGTAGATAACTAAGAGATAAAGCAAATCCTTACATATTAAAGTAAGAAAGATCTGCTGGGAGCTGTATCTCTCTGTCTATGTCAGTGTTTCCCAACCAGGGTGTCTCCAGCTGTGGCAAAACTACAACTCCCAGCATGGCCGGACAGATGTTGGCTGTCCGGGCATGCTGGGAGTTGTAGTTTTGCAACAGCTGGAGGCACCCGAGTCGGCAAACAATGGTCTATGTAGAGGACTGGAGCTTCTTCAGGGTCCTATACGGTACACACAGTGTCCCAAATGGAGCCACCCTTACTTGGTGTCCAAAGGAGCCGCTAACCCTGGCATAGGTAAGGAGTAGTACAGAACTTGTAGTTCCTCTCTGTACTGTAGGGGGCGCTACCAGACACCAGTCAGTGCATGCACTTCAGTAATACAGGTGATTTACCAGTAAAATGCCCATTCTTATTGGTCAGATCTTCCAGCCATTGACACGTTTTAAAGATCTGGTCTGTCTGTAGCATTGAATGTTGTGTCTGGTTTCAAGTTACAATGGTCCAGAAAAGACCATTATATGTTAAAAGTATTGTATGTTGAGGTCATTGTAAGTTGAATGATCACTGTATAGGGAACTGCAGTTTCCCTTGTTGCTGGACCACTGTGACACAATTTAAAACCACTGTAATTTGCCCCCCTCTATTAGTTTTGGTGCTTTAGTCCCGTCCTCAGGAGGACATATAGGCAAGCACCCTATATATTCTCCTGAGGACGGTGCCAAAACTAGTAGAGAACGGGCAAGTTACAGTGGTTTTAAATTGTGTCACAGTGGTCCAGCAACAAGGGAAACTGCAGTTCCCTATACACTCCTCATAAGGGGTTTATCCCCAATTTATGGTTACTTCTGGTTCTGTGACACTGAGTTTTTAACCTTTTGTCACTTCATATGTTTTATAATTTACTCAATGAAAGTTACATTTTAAGGGAGTTTTTCCCAAAAGGGATCTTGTGCCCCGGGCCTAGTGCCCTGAGTTTTGGTAAATTGCATTATAAGGTGGCCGCTGGCTCCCTAAGGGGATCCTTGTGGTTGCTTGCAATGTAACTACTAATATTACTGTTGTGAATGTGAGGACAGCAGCACTGCGACATACCCGTTTGGTAATACTGGATTCTGAAAACCGGGAATGCAGCAAAAACGTTCTTTTCAATTACCTTCTCAAAGTCTTCCTTCTCTTTCTCAGGGTTTGTGTCATCGAACCTCATGATCAACTTCCCCTTGAAGTTCACCTGGTAATGCTGATTGAGAAGAGCGGCCTTCGCATGCCCGATGTGCAGGTATCTGAGGACACAACCACATATCACCACCATGTGCCAGGTCTCACGCTTTATTTATTTATTTTTAAATTCTGCGCTATTTAAAAAGCAACAAAACAACAAAAAACAAACAGAAACTTTGCTCACTTGTTACAATCGTCAATAAAAAGGAGACAAAACCTCTGACACATCTTTTACTTGCAGGGAGAGAACTCCTATCAGTCCTTACTCACCCGCTGGCCTCTGGAGGGAACCTCACTACAACTTTTCCCATCTCTGCCCCTGGGAGCTCAACAAACTTTCCAACATCTTGTTTCTTCTCAGGAGGCTAAAAAGAAGGAAAATAAACAATTTAGTGAGAATCAAAATCAGAAGAAAGTTCTTAGGGCTCATTGACCGTTCTGGTGAAAATGTGCGATTGCGATTTATAGAGGAAAAGATTAAAATTTCGATATGATAAATATATGTCCAATATCACCCATTTCATTTCTATCCTCCAATATCATATCACCCCAATGTCATTTGAACCCCCCCCCCCCCCCCAATGTCATTTGAATCCCCCCCATGGTCACATCCCCCAATGTCATTTGAATCCCCCCCCCCCAATGTCATTTGAATCCCCCCCATGGTCACATCCCCCCTAATGTCATTTGAATCCCCCCCAATGTCACGTCTAACCCCCAATGTCATGTCTAACCCCCAATGTCACATTTCAATTTCATGTCAAATTTCCCCCATTAATGTTGTTCCAGGGAACAGGGAAGCATAAAAAAAAAAAATAAACTAGCCCTGGTCCCCCATAGGTCTGCCGCAGATCCCGTTCTCCTCCATGCAGTCCGGTGACATATGGGACTTACAGGACCTTCCTGACTGGCCTGATACTGCTGGGGCCACTGATTGGCTAAGCGGGAAAGGTCATGGAACCAGTTGGTATCTTCTCTGTGCTTCTGACGACCAAGACCGCACACAGGGGTGTATGGGATCTGCAGTAGACCTATGGGGACCGGGGCTAGGTGAGCATCAGGATTTTTAGGTTTCCCCGCTCCCCTATTATTACTAAGGACAGTGTTTCCGAACCAGGATGCCTTCAGCTGTTGTAAAACTAAAGAAATTTTACAACAGCTGGAGGCACCTGGTTGGGAAACACTGACTTAGCATTCATCCCAATAAAGTCAATGAGCCTGCAAGGATTTATGATGGCCTCCTTTTTTGACAGGTTGCAGACACAATGCCCAATGTGAGACAAATTTTTTTATAAATAAATAAATGATTACGTGAAAAGGCTGACAGTCATACCAAGGTAAGCAAAAAATGGATGACTTAGAGATATAAGGTAAAGCAGTGACTATGGAGACAGGGGCTGTTCTGGAAGCTCTTCCAGTAATCCCAATGAACACTACAGTCATTTTCTTTTGCCCCTATATAAACATATTATTGTGATAATAAGGACGTAAATTTGTCCAGACAAGCGCTCTGAATCTGGGAGTTTTGGGTCACTGATTCACTTACCGCCGCTACACTAAGCTTTCCCCGGCTCGGGACTGTAGGCTCCAGGAACGTGTACCAGCGCTTGACATTGACGGCAGCTTTGTTGTTCTTTATCTGTTCCTGCCACAAAGCGCTGTCTGCACGAGGGAACAAAACACGTCATGTCAAATCTTACTCCAAGAGCGAGAAGAAGACAGAACTACAAATAGTATCAGGACAAAGAAACAAATGCGCACACACAATCTATTGCAACCACACTTCAAAGCAATTTGCCATTCAGGATTCTAAGAAATCTGGGTGGAAAACACATATATATATAGTAAATTTGAGTAGCCGTATTAGTCCAGTGATGATTATATCTTTTTAACAGGCAGGGTCCAGCCCCAAGACAGGGGGCCTATTAATACCATTGTTAGGCGGTAATTTAAAGGGGTATTCCAGGAAAAAGGAGATTTTTTAACACTTACCGTAAAATCTCTTTCTCGAAGGATCCATTGGGGGACACAGACCATGGGTGTATCTTGCTGTCTCTAGGAGGTGTGACACTATGGTAATAAAAAAAGTCAGCTCCTCCCAGCAGGATATACCCGCCTTCAGGCTCTGAGCTAGTCAGTTTAAGTTCCAGAGCAATAGGAGGAAACCAATAGGGCAAAGAAAACCCAAAACTGTCCGAGAACCAGAAGAAAAAACATAACTGAACACACCCTCGGACAGAGAACCAAAGGAAAAACCCAAAAAGGGCGGGAGCTGTGTCCCCCAATGGATCCTTCGAGAGAGAGATTTTACAGTAAGTGTTAAAAAATCTCCTTTTCTCGATCGGCTCCATTGGGGAACACAGACCGTGGGACGAACCAAAGCCGTCCCTTGGGTGGGCAGATACGTAATCTGGCAGACGGTCGATCCACTGCCGCCTACAACACTTTACGACCCAGACTAGCATCAGCCGATGCGAAAGTATAAACCCGGTAAAACCTCGAGAAAGTGTGCAAAGACGACCAGGTAGACGCCTTACAAATATGCGAGGCCGAGGCCCTATTCTGGAGAGCCCAGGATGCCCCAACAGAACGGGTAGAATGAGCCACAACCCTGAAAGGAGGAATCTTCCCCTTACAGCGATAGGCTTCCGCAATGGCGAACTGAATCCACCGAGAAATGGTGGCCTTGGAAGCAGGTTGTCTCTTGCGACGACCTTCCGTAAGGGCGAAAAAGGAATCACACTGATGAAACGAAGAAGTGATGGAGAGATAAGACCGAACAGCCCAAAACTACATCCAGCTTGAGTAGTAAGCGCTCCATAGGATGAGAAGGAGCCGGACAAAAGGACGGGAGGACAATGTCCTCATTGAGATGAAAGGCCGAGACCACCTTAGGCAAAAAGGAAGGAACTGGCCGGAAAGCGACCGGTTCTGGTGGATCACCAGAAACGGAGAACAGCGGGAAAGAACTGCCAGTTCAGACACCCTCCGGATGGAGGTGATAGCAACAAGAAACGCCACTTTCCAAGAAAGGAGGCGGAGAGACACCTCTCTAAGGGGCTCAAAGGGTTCACCCTGGAGGGCACTCAGAACCAAATTCAAGTCCCAAGGGGGAGAAGGTGACCGATAAGGAGGAACAGTGTGCGCCACTCCTTGCAGGAAGGTCCGGACATGAGAAATAGAAACCAGGGGCCGAAACCTGACCTTTAACCCCTTAAGGACCGGGGTTTTTCCGTTTTTGCATTTCCGTTTTTTGCTCCTTGCCTTTAAAAAATCATAACTCTTTCAATTTTGCACCTAAAAATCCATATGATGGCTTATTTTTTGCGCCACCAATTCTACTTTGTAATGACGTCAGTCATTTTGCCCAAAAATCTACGGTGAAACGGGAAAAAACCCGCTGTTTTGTAACTTTTGGGGGCTTCCGTTTCTACGTAGTACATTTTTCGGTATAAATTACACCTGATATTTATTCTGTAGGTCCATACGATTAAAATGATACCCTACTTATATAGGTTTGATTTTGTCGGACTTCTGGAAAAAATCATAACTACATGCTGGAAAATTTATACGTTTAAAATTGTCATCTTCCGACCCCTATAACTTTTTTATTTTTCCGTGTATGGGGCGGTATGAGGGCTCATTTTTTGCGCCGTGATCTGAAGTTTTTAACGGTACCATTTTTGCATTGATAGGACTTATTGACTTATAGGACTTTTTATTCATTTTTAAATGATATAAAAAGTGACCAAAAATGCACTATTTTGGACTTTGGAATTTTTTTGCGCGCACGCCATTGACGAGCGGTTTAATTAATGACATTTTTATAATTCGGACATTTCCGCACGCGGTGATACCATATATGTTTATTTTTATTTACACTTTTTTTTTATTGGAAAAGGGGGGTGATTCAAACTTTTAATAGGGGAGGAGTTAAATGATCGTTATTCACTTTTTTTTTCGCAGTGTTAGAGGTCCCATAGGGACCTATAACACTGCACACACTGATCTTCTATGCTGATCACTGGTTTCTCATAAGAAACCAGTGATCAACGATTCTGCCGCATGACTGCTCATGCCTGGATCTCAGGCACTGAGCAGTCATTCGGCGATCGGACAGCGAGGAGGCAGGAAGGGGCCCTCCCGCTGTACTGTCAGCTGTTCGGGATGCCGCGATTAGCCGCGGCTATCCCGAACAGCCCGACTGAGCTAGCCGGGAACTTTCGCTGAGCCGCGCGGCTAAAGGGTTAATAGCGCGCGGCACCGCGATCGGTGCGGGTCCCAGCTTCACTATGACGCCGGGCCCGCCGTGATATGACGCCGGGTTACTGTGTAATTCGCATGGAGGAGGGCTTACGAGCCTAGAGCACGGTGTGAATGACTTGTGAAGAGAACCCGCAGGCCCTCAAAACCGCGGTCTCAACCGCCACTCCAACAAATGCAGCGACTGTAAATTGGGGTGGCAAGAAGACCCTGAGAGAGTAGGTCCGGGCAGAGCGGAAGGCGCAGAGGAGCGTCGCCCAGGAGCCTGACTACTTTGGCGTACCACGACCTTCGGGGCCAATCTGGAGCTACCAGAAAGGCAAGGACGTCATCTGCCTTGAGCTTCCTCCACACCCTAGGAAGGAGAGGAAGAGGAGGGAACAGATAAGGTAGGGCGAACCCCGCCCAAGGAATCACTAGGGCGTCCACGGCCAGAGCCTGAGGGTCCCGGGTCGCGAAGAGGTCCACGTCCGGAAGCCCCAAATGTCGCAGCTGCGCGAAGTCCTCCGGATGAAGAGACCACTTGCCGGGGTCGGGTGAGGACCGACTGAGGAAGTCCGCTTCCCAGTTTAACACCCCTGGAATGTGAAATGCCGAAATGGCCGGAACCTTACTCTCCGCCCAGTTCAGAATCTTTGTCACCTCGGCCATGGCTGCCGAGCTGCGAGCACCGCCCTGACGATTATGTACGCCACGGCCGTGGCGTTGTCCGATTGAACGCGGACAGGACGAGACTGAAGACAGGACTCCCAATGAAGAAGACAAAGAAGAATCGCCCGTAATTCCAATATGTTTATCGGAAAAAGGGTCTCCAGGGGAGACCAGAGTCCCTGGACCTACCAATCCCTATACGCGCCGCCCCAGCCCGACGGGCTGGCAACAGTTGTATCAACCTGCCAAAGAAGGGAAAGAAATGACCGCCCTTGGAGAAGAAGGGGGGAGCGGAGCCACCAGAGCAGAGACTGACGGACCCTGCGAGGGAGAACAATCTGACGATCGAGGGACAGAGAAGACCTGTTCCATCGAGAGAGAATCACCAGTTGAAGGGGGCGGTAATGGAACTGGGCAAAGGGTACGGCCTCCATAGTTGCCACCACCCGACCCAGGACTTCCATACAAGTGCAGATGGAGACTGATACCTGGGTCCGAAGGGAGCGGACCCCCAACCAGAATGCCAGACGTTTGTCCGGCGGAAGACAAATGCGGGCAGAGGCCGTCGAATCGAAGTCCCAGGAAGGTTTGAGACTGGGTAGGAAAGAAGACTGACTTGTCCCGGTTGACCATTCAGCACGATGAAAGGATACTTCTGGATAGACATCCGAAGATCCTGGGTCCTCTAAGTGAAAGGTGTCTCTTATGGCTGTCAATGAGTTCACCATTGCAATTGAGTCCGAGCGGTCCTCTGAGTCAGATGCCGGCTCGAAAGCCTCGTCCACCAGTTCACCAGTGGAAGTGAATGAATAGAGGCAGTCCTGGAGGGGAGCGACCCTGACCGGGTACACAGCTCTGGCGTGGCAGAGCGGCGATTCCGAGAACGTCCACTGGAGGAGCGACGTTTGTGCCCAGATGACAGGGGGGGCGGGACCCACGAGGGGAACGCCCACGTCTATCTGAAGACTCAATGGAAGAGTCAGACGAGGCACCCCTAGTACGCTTGTGAGAGCGTGAAGCATGAGGAGACAAGGAGCAGGCCCTCTCAGAGGTCCTGCACAGGGGAGACCCCTTCAGGGCAGACACCACTACCCGGGAGGCCTCAGCCACCGAACGGGAGACTTGGATCAAGTCAGCCATATACTGGGTCAGGGAGAAACCCAGGGTGGTGGAGCGGCTGAACCCACCGGGACCGAAAGGGCATCAGGGGGTGCCAGGGGGTCTGGGGGAGCAGTGGAGCAGGCAGGGCAAGTGGGCTCGGAAGAGCCAGGCATTTTGGTACTACAGTGTTGACAGACCAAAAAAGTCTATGAATCCTGGCAGCTGCAGAGAGGAGAACAGCTCCATGCAGCTAGAGTGAGAAAGGGACGGCCAATGGTAGAGGGGGGCGTGCCTGCAGCAGAGGCACTAACTAGTTGGCCCCCCCTCTGACTGAAATTCGCGCCAACGGCGCTGATTGGAGGCTGATGCGCGCCTCAGAAGAGCTCCGACAGCCCTGTAGGCGGAGCTAAAACCAGGCCGAGAAGGAGCTGGAATAGCGCCCGCTCTTTGTCCTGAACGCATATGTCATTCGCATATGCGCTCAGGGGAACAGAGTGGGCGATAAATACGCGGGCAGAGACTGCCGGAGAAAACGAAAGTAAGCCGGCACTGAGAGCGCCCGGCTCGTAGCAGCGCCGCGGCTGTCAGCTGCATGTAAGGCGCTGCCGGCGACAATGAAAGTAAGCCGGCCCGTACTAGCGTCGCGGCTGTAAGCCGCATATAAGGCGCTGTTCAACGTAACACACTACACACACACAGTGCCAAACATAACATACATGCCCCCTCAGAGCGCCACTGCTCCCCCAGAATAAAGTCCTCAATAAAAGTCCATTCCCAGTAAGCCAGCCCAACCTGAAAAGGTGGGCCAAAAAAGGGGGTCTCCAACAGTTGCAAGTCCAATTACCTGAGGAGAAAGAGGGAAAGTACTTAGCTCAGTCAGAAGAACTCACCTAATGAAGTCTTCAGTGAAGTCTTCAGTCAGCTTTAGTTACCTGCATCACGCCTGATTGCTATGCGCGAGCGAGGCGAGCAAGAAAATAGGGGGACCCGGACCCATGAGGTACCACCCAGGCGCTGACCGTTGGCGAGGGGGGATTAACAGTGCATATACGCAATGTCTATGCCCCCTTACTCGCAATGGGGAAACAGTGAACCGCAGTTCCTGAGTCCCCACCTGAAAACGGAAAAGAAAGGGAATAAAAAAACTAACATCCCTATACTAGGAAAAAAAAAAAAAAAAACAGAAGACCTGGACAGGAGAATCCAGACCATGTCCACCTCCTTCAGACACTAAGCTTAACCCCTTAAGGACGGAGCCCATTTTCACCTCTAGGACGAAGCCCTTTTTTGCAAATCTGACCACTGTCACTTTAAACATTAATAACTCTGGAATGCTTTTAGTTATCATTCTGATTCTGAGATTGTTTTTTCGTGACATATTCTACTTTAACTTAGTGGTAAAATTTTGTGGTAACTTGCATCATTTCTTGGTGAAAAATTCCAAAATTTGATGAAAAAATTTAAAAATTTTCATTTTTCTAACTTTGAAGCTCTCTGCTTGTAAGGAAAATGGATATTCCAAATATTTTTTTTTTGGATTCACATATACAATATGTCTACTTTATGTTTGCATCATAAAAGTGACGGGTTTTTACTTTTGGAAGACACCAGAGGGCTTCAAAGTTCAGCAGCAATTTTCCAATTTTTCACAAAATTTTCAAACTCGCAATTTTTCAGGGACCAGTTCAGGTTTGAAGTGGATTTGATGGGTCTTCATATTAGAAATACCCCATAAATGACCCCATTATAAAAACTGCACCCCCAGAAGTATTCAAAATGACATTCAGTAAATGTTTTAACCCTTTAGGTGTTTCACAGGAAAAGCAGCAAAGTGAAGGAGAAAATTCAAAATCTTCATTTTTTACACTCGCATGTTCTTGTAGACCCAATTTTTGAATTTTTACAAGGGGTAAAAGGAGAAAATGTATACTTATATTTGTAGCCCAATTTCTCTCGAGTAAGCACATACCTCATATGTCTATGTAAAGTGTTCGGCGGGCGCAGTAGAGGGCTCAGAAGCGAAGGAGCGACAAGGGGATTTTAGAGAGTACGTTTTTCTGAAATGGTTTTTGGGGGGCATGTCACCTTTAGGAAGCCCCTATGGTGCCAGAACAGCAAAAAAAAAAACACATGGCATACCATTTTGGAAACTAGACCCCTTGAGGAACGTAACAAGGGATAAAGTGAGCCTTAATACCCCACAGGTGTTTCACGACTTTTGCATATGTAAAAAAAAAAAAAAAAAAATATGTCACTAAAATGTGGGTTTCGCCCCCAAATTTCACATTTTTGCAAGGGTTAATAGCAGAAAAGACCCCCCCAAAATTTGTAACCCCATCTCTTCTGAGTATGGAGGTACCCCATAAGTGGACCTGAAGTGCACTACGGGCGAACTAGAATGCTCAGAAGGGAAGGAGTCATATTTGGCTTTTTGAGAGCAAATTTTGCACGGGGGGCATGTCGCATTTAGGAAGCCCCTATGGTGCCAGAACAGCAAAATAACCCCCACATGGCATACCATTTTGGAAACTAGACCCCTCACAGAATGTAATGAGGGGTACAGTGAGCATTTACCCCCCACAGGTGTCTGACAGATCTTTGGAACAGTGGGCTGTGCAAAATTTTTCATTTTCACGGACCACTGTTCCAAAGATCCGTCAGACACCTGTGGGGTGTAAATTCTCACTGCACCCCTCATTACATTCCGTGAGGGGTGTAGTTTCCGAAATGGGGTCACATGTGGGTGTGTTTTTTTTTTTTGCGTTTGTCAGAACCGCTGTAACAATCAGCCACCTCTGTGCAAATCACCTCAAATGTACATGGCGCACTCTCCCTTCTGGGCCTTGTTGTGCGCCCCCAGAGCACTTTGCGCCCACATATGGGGTATCTCCGTACTCGGGAGAAATTGTGTTACAAATTTTGGGGGGCGTTTTTCCCTTTTACCTCTTGTGAAAATGAAAAGTATAGGGCAACACCAGCATGTTAGTGTAAAATTTTTTATTTTTTTACACTAACATGCTGGTGTAGACCCCAACTGTTCCTTTTCATAAGGGGTAAAAGGAGAAAAAGCCCCCCAAAATTTGTTAGGCAATTTCTCCCGAGTACGGCGATACCCCATATGTGACCCTATTCTGTTGCCTTGAAATACGACAGGGCTCCAAAGTGAGAGCGCCATGTGCATTTGAGGCATGAATTAGGGACTTGCATAGGGGTGGACATAGGGGTATTCTACGCCAGTGATTCCCAAACAGGGCGCCTCCAGCTGTTGCTAAACTCCCAGCATGCTTGGACAGTCAATTGCTGTCCAGAAATGCTGGGAGTTTTTGTTTTGCAACAGCTGGAGGCTCCATCTTAGAAACACTGCCGTACAATACGTTTTTAATTTTTATTGGAGAAGGGGGGTGGGGGGGCAGTGTACGTGTGTATATGTAGTGTTTTACTCTTTATTTTATGTTAGTGTAGTGTAGTGTTTTTAGGTTACATTCACACTGGCGGCGGATTACACCGAGTCTCCCGCTAGGAGTTTGAGCTGCTTCGGAAAATTTGCCGCATCTCAAATTTGCAGCGGGGAACTCACTGTAATCTGCCGCCAGTGTGAATGTAGCCTGTACATTCACACGGGAGGGGGGGTCAAAACTACAACTCCCAGCATGCACTGACAGACCATGCATGCTGGGAGTTGTAGTTTTGCAACAGCTGGAGGCACACTGGCTGGAAAACCTTGAGTTAGGTTCTATGACCTAACTCAGTATTTTCCAACCAGTGTGCCTCCAACTGTTGCAAAACTGCAACTCCCAGCATGTACTGATTGCGGAAGGGCATGCTGGGAGATGTAGTTATGCAATGGCTGGAGGCACGCAAGTACAACTCCCAGCATGCCAAGACAGCCTTATGCTGTTCCTGAATGCTGGGAGTTGTAGTTTTGCAAGATTTAGAGGGGTTCAAGTTGTAAATCACTGTCCAGTGGTCTCAAAACTGTGGCCCTCCAGATGTTGCAAAACTACAACTCTCAGCATGCCCAGCCAGCAAACTGCTGTCTGGGCATGCTGAGAGTTGTAGTTTTGCAACATCTGGAGGGCTACAGTTTGAGACCACTTAGTGATCTACAACCTGAACCCCTCTAAATATTGCAAAACTACAAGTCCCAGCATGCCCACACAGCAAACAGCTGTCTGGGCATGCTGGGAGTTGTAGTTTTGCAACATCTGGAGGGCCACGGTTTAGAGACCACTGTAAACTGTGGCCCTCCGGATGTTGCTAGGCAACAACTCACCTAGCAGGACCCGGAAGCCGCCGCCGCACGTGGGGGATCCCCGCATGGATGATCGCGATCCGGGATCCAGGTAGGGACCTTCGGCGCCGACCCTCCCTTGACGGTTCCCCCGTTTTGCCCGGACACCGATAGGTGGGCAAAGCGGGGGAACCGAACTTTAACCCCCCCTCCCCCGGTCTGCTATCGGTCGGTCGCTCGGCCGACCAATAGCAGGGATAGGAGGGGTGGCAACCCTGCCACCAAACTCCTATCCCTTTAGGGGGATCTAGGGTGTCTCGGACACCTACGATCCCTCTTATTTTCCGGGTCACCGGGTCACCAGTGACCCGTATGACCCGGAATCGCGCAGATCGCAGGTCTGAATTGACCTGCGATTTGCGCGCATCGCGGTCATGGGGGGGTCTCAGGACCCCCCTCGGCGATGTGCCGGGGATGCCTGCTGTTAGATAGCAGCAGTCATCCAGGTCCGATCACCTCTACCGGTGACGCGGCGCTCCCGGAACCCCGCGACGTACATGTACGTCGCCGCGCGCCAAGTGACACTTCGCTGCGCCGTACATGTACGTCGCTCGTCGTGAAGGGGTTAAACTGATTAGCTCAGAGCCTGAATGCGGGTATATCCTGCTGGGAGGAGCTGACTTTTTTTATTACCATAGTGTCACACCTCCTAGAGACAGCAGCATACACCCACGGTCTGTGTCCCCAAATGGAGTCGATAGAGAAAAACTTTATATATCAAATGGGCTCCAGAAAGTTAAACAGATTTGTAAATTACTTCTATTAAAAAATCTTAATCCTTTCAGTACTTATGAGCTGCTGAAGTTAAGGTTGTTGTTTTCTGTCTAAGTGCTCTCTGATGACACGTGTCTTGGGAACTGTCCAGAGTAGAAGCAAATCCCCATAGCAAACCTCTTCTACTACTGTGCAGTTCCTGAGACAAACAGAGGTGTCAGCAGAGAGCACTGTTGACAGAAAGAAAACAACTCAACTTCAGCAGCTGATAATTATTGAAAGGATTAAGATTTTTTTAATAGAAGTAACTTACAAATCTGTTTAACTTTCTGGAGCCAGTTGGTAAAAAAATTAAATAAAATAAAACAATTTTTTTCTGGAATAGCCCTTTAAAGAAAAATTAAACACAACTTAATTCCTCCATGGCGCAGTACAACTTTTAACCCTATTGTGGGTCTTTGACAATCATTATCATAAAAAATCATAATCCGTATATGATTCCTGTGATTAAAGACATGTCCTTAGGGCAGTATTTCCAAAACCAGTGTGCCTCCAGCTGTTGCAAAACTACAACTCCCAGCATGCCCGGACAGCAATAGGCTGTCCGGGCATGTTGGGAGTTGTAATTTTGAAACAGCTGGGGGCACCCTGGTTGGGAAACACTGCCCTAAGGGTGTATTCGCATGTACAGTATCCTATGCATATCTGATGTGCAGGATTTGAAGCTGCAGATTTCAATGCAAACTAAGTGAATAACGCAGCTTTAAATATGCAGCATTAAATATGTGCAGGAATCTGTATGTGTATACACCCTTAGGGTAGGGTCACATATTATAATTTCCTATTTCACGCTGCGCAGCGGTGCGTTTTCTCCTATGAGCCGACACACAGGGCTACCCGGCAGCAGCCCTGTGTGTGCAATGAGGTTTGGAGGCCTGCGCGCAGACGTGACTGTGACTTGCAGCCCCGCCTCCAAACTTAAGTGCGCACACAGGGCTGCTGCCGGGAGAGCATGAAGAGCATTTCACAGTGCATAGCGGATTTCGCACAGTGTGAAATATGTTGTGTATATGCTATGTGTGGATCTACCCTCATGGTGTATTTACACGTACAGTATCCTGCACATATTTCATGCGAACGATTTAAAGCTGCAAATTTGATGCGGTGTTCAGTCATTTAGTTTACATTAAATTCTGCAGCTTCAAATCCTGTGCATCAAATATGTGCAGGATAATACACTCTTAAAGGGGTACTCTGCCGAAAAACATCTTATCCAAAGAATAGGGGATAAGATGTCTGATCGCGAGGATCCCGCGAGGATTGGGGACCCCCGCAATCTCCAGGCTGGCAGCGACGGCGTGTGGAACACGGAAGCTTGAAGCTTTCGCATTCGTGACACCACGCCACATCCATTCATGTCTTTGGGAGGGGGTGTGACGGCTAGTACGTAGCAGTCACGCTTCCTCCCATTGACATCAATATAAGGGGCATGGTGGCTGTAGTCGCCAGTCATCCGGCATGGAGAGAAGTTCGCTCGGTGCACGGATTACTGGGGTGCCGCGCCGGAGATAGTGGGGGACATCTTATGCCCTATCCTTTGGATAGGGGATAAGGTGTGTTACAGTGGAGTATTCCTTTAAGAAGGGTTTATCTACCACCAGACAGAACAGCTGTACATTACCTGCCAATGTGGAGAAGACGCTGATGTCTGCCAGGGTCAAAGAGTCACCCACCAGGTAGGTCCGCAGAGACAGGGAATGGTTCAGCTCCTGGAGGGCGGCGGAGAAGGTGGACTTGTCAAGCAGCCGGATCTGACTGAACTCCACCCAGTGATTGATCTACAAGAAGAAACAAGTTCATTACAGGAGCAATAATGCTGAAAGTTCTGCAAAAAGTCAGAGAAAAGAAAAGATGGCCCCTGTTATACAAGCATACAATATAATAGCCACTCTAAGGATCAGAACTTACAGAGTAGATCCACTCCGCACCTTTCAGTACCATAAAGCATTGGTTATAGTAGGTATTAAGACTAGACAATCGCAATGTATCTGTGTAGGAACAAATCAGCCATTTTAGGGGGGGGGGGGGGTTGGGGGGGACCAGATCAACCAACAATTTAAGGGGGCGGGGGGACCAGATCAGCAATTTAAGGCGGCATCAGATAAATCAGTAACCTAATAGGGGATAAGATCAACCACCAATTTTAGGGGTCATTAGATCAACCACCAATTTAAAGGGTATGATATCAATCAAAAATGTAAGGAGGGATGTGATCAGCAATTTAAAGGAGTACTCATAAAATAAAACTTATACTCTTTCTTTTGGATAGGGGATAAGTTATAGATGGCGTGGGGTCAGATGGCTGGGACCCCCCGCATTCTCCTGATCGGGACCCCAGCATTTCCCAGGAAGGGAGCGTGCAGACCCCCACAAGAAGCGGTGGCCAACGCCCCCCTCCACGTATCCCATAGAGATACATGGAGGGTGCATTCGGCCGCGGATTCCTGTGGGAGACGGCAGGCCCCCTTCCTGGGAAATGCTGGGGTCCCGTGCAGGAGATAGCAGGGGGTCCCAGCAGTCTGACCCCGCGCAATCTATTACTTATAAGTTTTATTTCACTGAATTATTCCTTTAAGTTGGTAGAAAATCATTGAGTAGCCTAAGTGGCACACGATTAAACAGCAGTATTAGAGGTCACCAGATCAACCAACAATTTAAAGGAGTTCTCCAACTGAAATTTTTTTTCTCCTGCTGTGCCCGGGCTGTAAAACTATACATAATAAACTTTCACTTACCTGCCTACGATCCCCCTTTGTTCCGATATCGCCGTCCGTGCTCCGGTCCCAGTCAGCTTCCTCATCCTGCGGGTCGGTGACTTCACTCTGCGCTCAGCCTATAAGCGGCCGCGACGGGACATTGTTGCGGCCGCTGACAGGCTGAACGCAGAGTGAAGTTACCGACCCGCAGGAAGTAGAAGAGACCGGGATGGCGATATCGGAACAACGGGGGATCGTAGACAGGTAAGTGAAAGTTTACTAAGTATAGTTTTACAGCCTGGGCACAGCGGGGGTTAAAAGTTTTAGCTTAGAGAACTCCTTTAAAAGGACAACTGCAGCGCAATATACACTTATCCCCTATCTACAAGATAGGGGATGTGTTTGACCGCGGTGGGTCCGACCGCTGGGACCCCCCTCGATCTCCCTAACGGGGCGCCACCATTGGCGATCATGGTGACGTAGCATCGACCTAGAGGTCGACGGTGAGGCCCAGTCTCCTCCCATAGAGATGTATGGAGGAGGCGTGCCGGCTGCAACGTCATGCTGCGGCTGGCACGCCCCCTGGACGTGACAGCCGCGGCCCATTACAGGAGATCACAGGGGGTCCCAGCGGTCGGACCCCCCGCGATCAATTATCCCCTATCCTCCAGCTCTGAGCCCTGCACTCACAGCTGTCAATCAGGGAAGTGTGTCCATGACATAGGTGATGACTCATGGACACAGTAGGACTAGTATGTGTCCAAGCAGGCAGGGGGGGGGGGGGGCAGTTCTTTGGATGGCTTTTTCTGTATGAAATACTGAACATTTTCTAATGAAAGCAATTGCAAAACCTATTGGTTATACATGCTTTTCAACATATCAAAAGATTTTGTATCTGACAGCGCCCATTTAAGGTATACCAGATTAATCAGTAACTTAACGGGGACCAGATCAATCAACAATTTAAAGAGTACCACCAAATTAATCTGCAATCAAAGAGAGTCCATGTAATCAGCTATTTAGGGGGGTACTGTAGCTATAGTAATGGTATCTGCATACCACTGGGACCCTTACCAATAATGAAAATACAAATCACCCTGGTCCGGGTACTGTGCAGGAAACCGATGGGGCCATTCATCTAGTAGTCGGACCACAATGCCCAGCCAGTGACCTATCCTAGCAATATGCCAACGTATAGCACATCCAGAATACCCCCTTAAGAGCCGTGACTCTGGTATGATAAGTGACTCTAGTTTAGCCGCATCGTCTACATGAGTCAAAAGGTAGTCCACAGTTCATGCTTTGCATCTTCAGACTGGCCGCTAGGTATGGGAAGTTATTGCAGATTTTTAAGGGGTACTCCAGTGGAAAATAAATATACAGTGTGTGTATGTATATGTATGTATGTATGTATGTATGTATGTGTGTGTGTGTGTGTGTGTGTGTGTGTGTGTATGTGTGTGTGTGTGTATGTGTGTGTGTGTGTATGTGTGTGTATGTGTGTGTGTGTATGTGTGTATGTGTGTGTGTGTATGTGTGTGTGTGTATGTGTGTGTGTGTATGTGTGTGTGTGTGTATGTGTGTGTGTATGTGTATGTGTATGTGTGTATGTGTGTGTGTGTGTATGTGTATGTGTGTATGTGTGTGTTGCTGCTGCTGCAATCCTCTCTTTTTTTATACTCTGTATCTGCCATAGCAGTGTGCACCCGTGTATTAGGTTGTTGTACTGGCTATTTTTCTTTTTGTGTATGTATGTATGTATGTATGTGTATATATATATATATATATATATTTATATATATATATATTTATATATATATATATATTTATATATATATATATATATATATATATATATATATATATATATATATATATATATATATATATATATATATATATGTATATGTATAATATCCCAAAATAAAGCAGCACTACTTATCCAGTCCAACCAGAAAATTGGTGCCAGAGTCCCAAAGGACTTGATCAGAGTCCATCCAAGATATGAACCAGATACAGGTGCATCACTTCAACAAAAAAGTGATTTAATGTCTCATGTGAGCATTACAACTTTTCAGCTCCTCCTGGAGCCTTTTTCAAGCATGCTTGAAAAAGGCTCCAGGAGGAGCAGAAACGTTGTAATGCTGACATGAGACATTAAATCACTTTTTTGTTGGAGTGATGCACCTGTATCTGGTTCATATATATACACACACACACATTATTTTTTAGGTAGATTATGGAATTATATCTGGATGGAGGAGGAGGAACATCTCAACAATTTGAATTTCATCAAGAAATTAATGTAATTTGACATTATTTTTATGATTATTGAATGGAGACCTGCCATCTTGTTTGATAAAATTAATAAAATATAGATTTTTTAAAGAAAATATATATCTTTCTAATATTTGCTTAGCTGTGATGCAGTTGATGGATTACCATGTGTGGACAGGAAACATCTCTCAGAGGGATACACTCTATGTATTTTATTTAATTTTCCTATTATATTATACTATTTTGTTTTATTATTTTTTTCCCCAAAAAAAATTTTCTTCCCCTTTTCTCTTTCTTTTGAGTTTTTTTGATTAATTTGACAATTTTGTTTTGTTCTTTATTTTTTATTTTTATTTCTAGTTTATATTTTTGTTTTAAAAACAATAAGGAATAAAAATGGGGGGACCCACCCAGTACGATGAGTCGCTGCTGAAATAGCGGGCGCGCTCCATCATTGGACTATGGTGAATAGAGCCTCTGGACAAGGGTCTAGCGACCTAACTCTGAAGGCTCTCTCTTTGACTGATGTCAGGGGATACATTGATAGTGTGCCCCCGGGCACTGGTCCCATGGCACCGGGAGTAGTTATTAATAGGGATTCTATATGGGTCCCCCGTATCCTGAAAGATTCAGAGATCACTGAGCGTTCATGTGATGATCCATGATCAAATTAAATACTTTATTTTTTTTATTTTTTAGTAATTTTATTTTGTAATGTATTTATATTTATTATTTTAATTTATTTTTTATTTTTCATTGTCTGCTATATATTTCTTCATCATAATTTTATTTATTTACTAAATTAATTTTATTTTCTGTTATTCCCTTTTCTCTTCTTTCTTCCTTGCTTCTTTTCCTTGCATAACAATATTTTTTAATTATGCTCTGAGTTATGTTGAGTTTTTGCCCACATGGACCCGATATTACTGCATCCTAATAGAAAATTTTTTTTCTCACATATACACAAAATATAAAAAGATTTTTTATATAAAAGATCTTTTTATATAATAGTATATATAATTGTATTCACTTTATATTCGGTAGTTACACATATAGATTAAATACAAATAATATGGCAGATCTCCTAATATATCAATATGTGATAGATTATGTCTGACCAAGTATCATGGAGAGAGCACAAGTTGGCGTTGCTCGTCTCCATGACGACGGTCATGTGATACAAGAACAACACAGTGACGTGGAACACGTGATCGGGTGAGTCAGCTGACATCCCCACACAGATCCCGTCACAACTCTCTGCACTTGCGCAGTAGGGATTGCCTCACGCTTGCCGGCGCCATTATGCATTACAACAGGTGAGCGTTCCTCCTTCTCCGTGCCAGTGTTTATGTTTATGATTTATGTTCGCCACACATGGGTACGATTATACAATATGACAGACATGTGTGTGCAATTGACTATGTTTGTATAATATTAACTCTATCTTTCAAGCTATTTTAATGATTTTAATATACACGTATGCACTTTATTTATACGTTGCACCAATGCCTTATACTTGTAACATGATGCACTAAATATGCACTTTTTGTACACTTTATATTAATTGGCACTATAATTATTATACCATGATTGAAATGTTCACTTGGGTATTTATTACCCCCTAATGTGTGTTTGTATGAGCTTGAAAAAGGATCCTGTGTGATCTGAAACGTTGCTATGCTATGATGTGAAGTGAATAAATCTTTTTTGCACCTTGGATTTACTCATGGAGTGCTGCACCATTTCTTTGGATGGATTAATTTTGGGACTTTGATCAAGTTCATTGGGAGCTGGCACCCGACTATTTTTTCATTAAGCTAATTAGTGCTGCAAAACCACCTTTGTTTTTCTCATATATATATATATATATATATATATATATATATATATATATATATATATATATATATATATATATATATATATATTTTTTTTTTTTTTTTATATATATATATATATATATATATATATATATATATATATATATACACATACACACACACACTGTATGTATATGTGTGTATATATATATATATATATATATATATATATATATATTTATTTATTTATTTTTTTATTAACTTGTACTAAAAAGTTAAGATTTGTAAATTAATTCTATTAAAAAATCTTAATCCTTCCGGTACTTAGCTGCTGTATGCTCCACAGAAAGTTCTTTTCTCTTTGAATTTCCCTTCTGTCTGACCACAGTGCTCTCTGCTGACACCTCTGTCCATTTTAGGAACTGTCCAGAGCAGGATGGGTTTGCTATGGGGATTTGCTCCTACTCTGGACAGTTCCTGGCACAGACAGAGGTGCACTGTGGTCGGACAGAAAGGAAATTCAAAAAGAAAAGAACTTACTTTGGAGCATATAGCAGCTGATAAGTACAGGAAGGATTAAGATTTTTAAATAGAAGTAATTTACAAATCTGTTTAACCCCTTAAGGACCAAGCCCATTTTGGCCTTAAGGACCAGAGCGTTTTTTGCACATCTGACCACTGTCACTTTAAACATTAATAACTCTGGAATGCTTTTAGTTATCATTCTGATTCCGAGATTGTTTTTTCGTGACATATTCTACTTTTACTTAGTGGTAAATTTTTTGTGGTAACTTGCATCCTTTCTTGGTGAAAAATCCCAAAATTGGATGAAAAATTGAAATATTTTTCTAACTTTGAAGCTTTCTGCTTGTAAGGAAAATGGATATTACGAATACATTTTTTTTTGGTTCACATATACAATATGTCTACTTTATGTTTGCATCATAAAATTGATGAGTTTTTACTTTTGGAAGACATCAGAGGGCTTCAAAGTTCAGCAGCAATTTTCCAATTTTTCACAAACTTTTCAAACTCACTATTTTTCAGGGACCAGTTCAGGTTTGAAGTGGATTTGAAGGGTCTTCATATTAGAAATACCCCATAAATGACCCCATTATAAAAAACTACACCCCCCAAAGTATTCAAAATGACATTCAGTCAGCGTTTTAACCCTTAAGGTGTTTCACAGGAATAGCAGCAAAGTGAAGGAGAAAATTCACAATCTCCATTTTTTACACTCACATGTTCTTGTAGACCCAATGTTTGAATTTTTGCAAGTGGTAAAAGGAGAAAATTTTTACTGGTATTTGTAGCCCAATTTCTCTCGAGTAAGCACATACCTCATATGTCTACGTAAAGTGTTCAGCGGGCGCAGTAGGGGGCTCAGAAGGGAAGGAGCGACAAGGGGATTTTGGAGAGAACATTTTTCTGAAATGGTTTTTGGGGGGCATGTCACCTTTAGGAAGCCCCTAAGGGTGTCAAAACAGCCGAAAATTTTTTGGGAAACTAGACCCCTCGGGTAATGTAACATGGGATAAAGTGAGCCGTAATACCCCACAGGTGTTTCATGACTTTTGCAAATGTAAAAAAAAATTGACCTAAAATGCTTGATTTTCCCAAAACTTTTACATTTTTAAAAAGGGTAATAGCAAAAAATACCCCCCAAAATTTGAAGCCCAATTTCTCCCGATTCAGAAAACACCCCATATCGGGGTGAAAAGTGCTCTGCTGGCGCACTACAGGTCTCAGAAGAGAAGGAGTCACATTTGGCTTTTCGGAAGCAAATTCTGCTCTGGGGGCATGCCGCATTTAGAAAGCCCCTATGGTGCCAGGACAGCAAAAAAAAAAAAAACACCACATGGCATACTATTTTGGAAACTAGACCCCTCGGGGAACGTAACAAGGGGTTAAGTGAACCTTTATACCCCAAAGGTGTTTCACGACTTTTGCATATGTAAAAAAAAAAAAAAAAAAAATTTGTGACCCTAAACTGTTCCCTTGAAATATGACAGGGCTCCAAAGTGAGAGCGCCATGCCCATTTGAGGCAGAAAATTTGCCGCAGCTCAAACTTGCAGCCGGATACTTACTGTAAACCTCCGCTCATGTGAGTGTACCCTGTACGTTCACATTGGGGGGGGGGGGGGGGACATCCAGCTGTAGCAAAACCATAAGTCCCAGCATGCCCATAAGGGAATGCTGGGAGTTTTGGTGGTCTGCCTCCTGCTGTTGCATAACTACAGCTCCCAGCATGCCCTTTTTGCATGCTGGGAGCTGTTGCTAAGCAACAGCAGGAAGCTGTCACTCAGCTCCCACTCCTGCTCCCCAGGTCAGTCCCTCGCCACCGCTCCTGGGGCCCTGATCCCAACAGGGACGCCGAGGATCGGGGTCCCCAGCTGCCGGGGTCCTCTTCCCGCACCCGATCATGTCCTCTGGAAGAGACACCCGTAGCAGGTGCCCTGATTGGTCAGCCGGTAAACCGGCCGACCAATCAGGGCGATCGTGAGGTGGCACCAGTGCCACCTCACCCCTGCTGGCTATGGCTGTTCAGGGCCGTCAGAGACGGCTCCGATCAGCCAGTAATTCAGGGTCACCAGGTCACTGGAGACCCGATTGACCTGGAATCCGCCACAAATCGCTGGGCTGAATTGTCCAGCGATCTGCGTCCATCGCCGGCATGGGGGGGACATCATGACCCCCCTGGGCGATATGCCGCGATGGCTGCTGAACGATTTCAGCAGGCATCCGGCTCTGGACCCCAACCGGCTAGCGGTGGGGACCGGATTTCCCACGGGCGTATGGATACGCCCTGCGTCCTTAAGGACTCGGAATGCAGGGCATATCCATACGCCCTGTGTCCTGAAGAGGTTAGCTTTCTGGCACCAGTTGATTAAAACATGTTTTTTTTCCATTGGAGTACCCCTTTAATTACAGTAAGGGATTTTTATTTTTTTATTTTTTTTATTACAGCCAGTGTGCCTACAGTTGTTGCAAAACTGCAACTCCCAGCATGCCCAGACAGCCTTCAGCTATTCGGGCATTCTGAGAGTTGTAGTTTTGCAATGAGTGGAGGCTCCCTAGTTGTGAAACATTGCATTATGGGATTGTCAACTATACAGACTACAATTAGAAGTACAGACACTATAATTAGCACTAATAATAATTATCACTATATGGCCCTATCACACGTGATCCAGGTTCAGCTCAGGCGAACAGCTGGATGTCTTGCAGCGGCCGCAGTACAGCTGTCTGGGTCAGGCCCGAATGTTTTACTATGTGCTATATATACCACGGCAGCCGTCTCTGTGCACACAGGGGGTTTGTGGGGGGATTTGGCAGAGACGAATAAACATGGAGCTGGTTTAGGTTACACAGCACTGGATGGAACAGCTGAGACGACGTGGCAGATGACGCCGCAGCTGCTGGAGTAAAAATATCCTCCACATTGGATTGGCCAGAAAGATCCGGTGAAAAGCAGCGCTGCGTACAGACACTGCTGCATCACTATAACCCCAACACTAAGGGCCTGTTCACACACAGCGGATTTCTCTGCTGCATGTCCGAAACATGTCATGGATTTCACCCTATTTATTGTAAAGGTGGAAAACAGCAGAAAGAATTGACCGGACAATTTACGATCGGCTATATTTTCCCCATTTATCTCTCACACTACATATGCTCTGCTGCCATTTTCTGACCCCATTTGCAACCTTTTTGCTGTACGTGAATGCAGCAATAGGTTATGTTCGCACAATTTTCTTTGTTGTTATTTAAAGGCATAAGACAACTGTTTAACACCTATTTAGAAAAATACAACTTGTTTTTCCCTATAGAATTGCATTGGGTTCAACTGGAAAATGCCTGTGAGTTCATATGTAAGTTTCTTTCCTAGTTGTAATTACAGCGTCAGAAAAAAAAAAAAACACTATATATCTGTGAGTGTGTATACGTGTGCATGTGTGCGCGTGTGTGTGCGCTTGTATACGTGTGCGTGTATACGTGTGCGTGCTTATGCGTGTGCATATGTGTGTGTGCATATGTGCATATGTGTGTGTGCATATGTGTGTGTGTGTGTGCATATGTGTGTGTGTGTGTGTGCATATGTGTGTGTGTGTGTGTGTGCATATGTGTGTGTGTGTGCATGTGTGTGTGTGTGTGTGTGTGTGCATATGTGTGTGTGTGTGTGTGTGCATATGTGTGTGTGTGTGTGTGTGCATATGTGTGTGTGTGTGTGTGCATATGTGTGTGTGTGTGTGTGTGTGCATATGTGTGTGTGTGTGTGTGTGTGCATATGTGTGTGTGTGCATATGTGTGTGTGTGTGTGCGTGCATATGTGTGTGTGCGCGCATATGTGTGTGTGTGTGTGCATGTGTGTGTGCATATGTGTGTGTGCGCATGTGTGCGTGTGTGTGTGTATATGTGTGTGTGTGTATATGTGTGTGCGTGTGTATATGTGTGTGCGTGTGTATATGTGTGCGTGTTGTGGCAGTGTGGCAAGGAAAGGGTGTATTTCCTTGGCTCACCCTGCAGAAGCTCTCACCTGCTTCTTAACCCTTTAAGGACCCAGCCAATTTTCACTGTAGGACCCGGCCATTTTTTGCACATCTGACCACTGTCACTTTAAGCATTAATAACTCTGGAATGCTTTTACCTTTCATTCTGATTCCGAGATTGTTTTTTCATGACATATTCTACTTTACGTTAATGGTAAAATTTTGTCGATCCTTGCATAGTTTCTTGGTGAAAAATTCCAAAATTTTATGAAAAAATTGAAAATTTTGCATTTGTCTAACTTTGAAGCTCTCTGCTTATAAGGAAAATTAATATTCCAAATAAATTATATATTTATTCACATATACAATATGTCTACTTTATGTTTGCATCGTAACGTTGACATGTTATTACTTTTGGAAGACACCAGAGGGCTTCAAAGTTCAGCAGCAATTTTCAAATTTTTCACAAAATTTTCAAAATCAAAATTTTTCAGGGACCAGTTCCGTTTTGAAGTGGATTTGAAGGGCCTTCTTATTAGAAATACCCCAAAAATGACCCCATTATAAAAACTGCACCCCCCAAAGTATTCAAAATGACATTCAAAAGGTTTGTTAACCCTTTAGGTGTTTCACAGGAATAGCAGCAAATTGAAGGAGAAAATTCAAAGTCTTAATTTTTTACACTGGCATGTTCTTGTAGACCCAGTTTTTGAATTTTTATAAGGGGTAAAAGGAGAGAAATCTTCCTAAAATGTGTAGCCCAATTTCTCTCGAGTAAGGAAATACCTCATATGTGTATGTAAAGTGTTCGGCGGGCGCAGTAGAGGGCTCAGAAGGGAAGGAGCGACAATGGGATTTTGGAAAGTGAGTTTTTCTGAAATGGTTTTTGTGGGGCATGTCGCATTTAGGAAGCCCCTATGGTGCCAGAACAGCAAAAAAAAAAAAAAAACACATGGCATACCATTTTAGAAACTACACCCCTCAAGGAACACATAAAGGGGTACAGTGAGCCTTAAAACCTCACGGGTGTTTGACGACTTTTTGCTAAAGTCGGATGTGTAAATGAGAAAAAAAATAAATTCACTAAATTGCTGGTTTTCCCCCACATTTTATATTTTTACAAGGAGTAATAGGAGAAAATTACCCCCAAAATTTGTAACCCCATTTCTTTTGAGTATGGAAATACCCCATGTGTGGACATCAAGTGCTCTGCTGGCGCACTACAATGCTCAGAAGAGAAGGAGCGCCATTGAGCTTTTGAAGACAGAATTTGGTTGGAATAGAAGTCGGGGGCCAAGTGCGTTTACAAAGCCCCCCCCCCGTGGTGCCACAACAGTGGACCCCTCCACGTGAACCCATTTTGGAAACTACACCACCCACAGAATTTAATAAGGGGTGCAGTGAGTTTTTACACCCCACTGGCGTTTGACAGATCTTTGGAACAGTGGGCTGTGCAAATGAAAAATTACATTTTTCATTTTCACGGACCACTGTTCCAAAAATCTGTCAGACACCTGTGGCTGTGGGGCGTAAATGCTCACTGTACCCCTTATTACATTACGTGAGGGGTGTAGTTTCCAAAATTGGGTCATATGTGCGGGGTTCCATTGTTCTGGCTCTATGGGGGCTTTGTAAACACACGTAGCCTTCAATTCCGGACAAATTTTATCTTCAAAATCCCAATGGCGCTCCTTCTCTTCTGAGCATTGTAGTTCGCCCGCCAAGCACTTTACATCCACATATGGGGTATGCTCTTACTCAGAAAAAATGGGGTTAAAAATTTTGAGGGGCTTTTTTCCTATGTTTCCTTGTGAAAATGAAAAATTTTGGGTAACACCAGCATTTTTGTGAAAATTTTTTTTTTTTCATTTTTCCATCCAAATTCGTCAAACACCTGTGGGGTGTAAAGGCTCACTATACTCCTTGTTACTTTACGTGAGGGGTGCAGTTTCCAAAATGGGGTCACATGTGGGTATTTTTTTTTTTGCGTCAGAACTGCTGTAAAATCAGCCACCGCTGTGCACATCACCAATGTAGGCCTCAAATGTACATAGTGCGCTCTCACTCTTGAGCTTTGTTATGCGCCCGCAGAGCATTTTACGCCCACATATGGGGTATTTCTGTACTCAGGAGAAATTGCGTTACAAATTTTGGGGGGCTTTTTTTCCTTTTAACACTTGTGAAAATAAAAAGTAAAGGACAACACCAGCATGTTAGTGTAAAATTTAAAAAAATTTTTACACTGACAGGCTGGTGTAGCCCCCAACTTTTCCTTTTCATAAGGGGTTAAAGGAGAAAAAGCCCCCCAAAATTTGTAAAGCAATTTCTCCCGATTACGGAGATACCCCATATGTGGCCCTAAACTGTTTCCTTGAAATACGACAGGGCTCTGAAGTGAGAGCGCCATGCGCATTTGAGGACTAAATTAGGGATTGCATAGTGATTCCCAAACAGGGTGTCTCCAGCTGTTGCTAAACTCCCAGCATGCCTGGACAGTCAGTGGCTGTACGGAAATGCTGAGAGTTGTTGTTTTGCAACAGCTGGAGGCTCCGTTTTGGAAACACTGCCGTACAATACATTTTTCATTTTTATTGGGGAGACAGTGTAAGGGGGTGTATGTGTAGTGTTTTACCCTTTATTATGTGTAAGTGTAGTGTTTTAGGGTACAGTCACACTGGCGGGTTACAGTGAGCTTCCCGCTAGAAATTTGCGCTGCGGCGAAAAGTTTGCCGCAGCTCATACTTGAAGCAGGAAACTTACTGTAAACCCGCCCGTGTGAATTTACCCTGTACGTTCACATGGGGGGCAAACCTCCAGCTGTTTCAAAACTACAACTCCCAGCATGTACTGACAGATCGTGCATGCTGGGAGTTGTAGTTTTGCAACAGCTGGAGGCACACTGGTTGGAAAACCTTCAGTTAGGTTCTGTTACCTAACTCAGTATTTTCCAACCAGTGTGCCTATAGCTGTTGCAAAACTACAACTCCCAGCATGTACTGATCGCCGAAGGGCATGCTGGGAGATCTAGTTATGCAACAGCTGGAGGGATCGCAACTACAACTCCCAGCATGCCGAGACAGCTGTTTCGCCATGCTGGGATTTGCAGTTTTGCAACATCTGGAGGGCTACAGAGAGAGACCACTGCACTGTGATCTCCAAACTGTGGACCTCCAGATGTTGCAAAACTACAAAATTCCAGCATGCACAGACAGCAAACAGCTATGTGGGCATGCTGGGAGTTGTAGTTTTGCAAGATCTAGAGTGCTACAGTATAGAGATCACTGTGCAGTAGTCTCTAAACTGTAGACCTCGAGCTGTTGCAAAACTGCATCTCCCACCATGCCCAGCAGCTGTCTGGGCATGCTGGGAGTTGTAGTTTTGCAACATCTGGAGGGCTACTGTCTCAGACTGTAGCCCTCTAGATGTTGCTAGGCAACCTACCGGCTTCCGTCGGATCCAGGGAGCCGTCCTCTTCTGCCGCACGACATCGCCGCCCACGCCGATCACCGCCGCCGATCCCGCAGCTTCCACCGACGGGTAAGTGGATCTTTGGCGTTTGGTCCCCGTCATTTCCCCATCCTGCCCCGCCTATTGTGGGTGGGCAGAACGGGAAAAATGAAAGTAAACCCCCCCGCCCCTAATCTGCTATCTAGACCACCAATAGCAGAGATAGGAGGGGTGGCACCTCTGCCACCTCACTCCTATGGCTACAGTGGGATCGTGGGTGTCTTAGACACCCGCGATCCCCCTTCTATTCCAGGTCACCGGGTCACCATAGACCCGAATGACTCGGAATCGGCGCAAATCGCAAGTGTGAATTAACTTGCGATTTGCGCCGATCGCCGACATGGGGGGGTCTGATGACCCCCCTGGGCATTTGCACGGGGTGCCTGCTGATCGATATCAGCAGTCACCCCGGCTCGGTCCCCGCCCGGCCCGCGGCGGGGACCGAAATTCCCACGGGCGTACAGGTACGCCCTGGGTCCTTAAGACCCAGGTACATAAGGCGTATCCATACGCCCTAGGTCCTGTACGGGTTAAGTAATGAGGCAGGAGGGAAGGAAGGTGTATATGAGATGGAGACTCAGTCTAATCTGGGCTCTTCCAAGGAGACAGCTTGTGGGCTGTAGGGAAGAGACAGAGCCTGCTGAGGAGTACACAGCCCGAGCTATGAGGGGCTCAAAGAGAGTGACATGAATTGTGAGTAGAAGGTTGCAGGGGACATATGTTTAACCGGCTGAGGGAAGCTCAGCGGTTGTTAGTCAGGACAAGCTGATCTGTTTAGTCAGTGACCAGACTGTCTAAGATTTTGGTTGTTCCTGATTTTTGTTTATTTCTTTCCCTGCAACCTGTCTAATAAAACTGGCAAGGTGCCAGATTTGCATTATAAGTGTTTGTTTGCTGGTTTATTGAGAAGAAACGCATCCTGTGGCGTGGTCCAGGACGATCCCAGAGCTAATCCCCAAGACAGGTCGTCACAGTGTGTATATGTGTGTGTGCGTGTGTATATGCGTGCGCGTGTAGATGTGTGTGTGTGTGTATATATGTGTGCGTATATGTGTGCGTGTGTGCGCGTATATGTGTGCGTGTGTGTGTGTGTGTGTATATGTGTGCGTGTGTGTGTATATGTGTGCGTGTGTGTGTATATGTGTGCGTGTGTGTGTATATGTGTGCGTGTGTGCGTGTATATGTGTGCGTGTAAATGTGTGCGCGTATAAATTTTATAAAAATAAAATAAAAATATACATATATATTCTTTATTATATTATGATTATTATTTTATTTAAAAAAAAAATTCTTTTTCTAATAAAAAGAATCATAATTTCAAAAAAAATGGTGTCTTTTTTGGCACAGCTTATGCAATTGAAGGGCTTCCAAATACTTTGTAAAATTGCAAGTGAACACATTATTGGCATTAAAAAAAAAAAAAAAGCCTCAAAAGAAAAACATGCACTAAATGTCTAAAAAAAATTTTTTTTTAAATGCTTGAAAAACTAAGATTCATTTTGCTTATAAAACAAGTGTGATTTTGAAGTAATAGGGTAAATATTATACTACATTATTCTTGTTGTAGTTTTGCAACAGCTGGGGGCACCTTTGTTGGGAAGAACCTGGTGTATGCAGTGATCTGGTGGTCATCATTATAACAGGGCTCCGATGTGATAAAGACCTGTGTTATTCCTCCTAGAATTTTACGAGGATATTAACAATTGTGGACATGCCCCTGAGGTCTAACCTTGTCCAATCATTGTAGATTTTTGGGACATAGGAATAGTTCTAGGAGAAAGATTCTCTAAATGCAATCAGTTTATGAGAAATACACATATTTACTAAAACAGATATGTCTTAGGGGAGCAGAATGATCATCTTTAAGATGGGGCTAAAGGGCAATTTTAGCCTCGACTTGGGTCACAAGTGTTTGCATCGTAATAAGTGTAAGTGAATATGATCACATTGTGATCCACAACTTGCCTTGGCCAGGAATCCAGTCCAGCTGCATTTCTGGCAATTTCCAGGTAGCAGTGACAGCAACTTGCGTCTACAAAAGTCCTGCAATTTCTGGTCACATGACCTGTAGCGCAGCCAAAGTTGCCCCAGGCATCCCTAACCTTAGAGGACAAGTATGTAAAAAAAAAAAAAACGTATACTTTTTTTAAATTACATGATACTTGTCCTTTAAATGGGTTAAGCAGGACTAGAAAAAAAATTACACTTTCTTCCAGGAACAGTGCCATTCTAGTCCTTAAAGGGGTACTCCACTGAAAAACATTGTTTGTTAAATCAACTGGTGCCAGAAAATTAAAAAGATTTGTAAATTACTTCTATTAAAAAAATCTTAATCCTTCCAGTACTTTTCAGCTGCTGATATGATACACAGGAAGTTCTTTTCTTTTTGAATTTTTTCTGTCTGACCACAGTGCTCTCTGCTGACACCTCTTGTCCATGTCAGGAACTGTCCAAAGCAGAATAGGTTTTGCTCCAACTCTGGACAGTTCCTAAAATGGACAGAGGTGTCGGAAGAGAGCACCGTGGTCGGACAGAAAGGAAATTCAAAAAGATAAGAGCGTCCTGTGGATCATAACAGCAGCTGATAAGTACTGAAAGGATTAAGATATTTTAATAGAAGTCATTTACAAATCTGTTTAACTTTTTGGCACCAGGTGATATAAAAATAAAATAAAAATAAAAGTTTTCCAATGGAGTACCCCTTTAAGTTGCGTGTGGTATTGTAGCTCTGTTTTATTAAAGAGAATAGAGCAGAGCTGTAATACCGCACACAACCTGAGCACAGGTGTGTCGCCGTTTATGGAAAAAAAAAGCTGGTCTGTTTTATCTAATCCTAAATAATCAATGTAAAATGTTACTAATGTAACAGACCGAAATGGTGTAAGAAAGGTGGATTCCCATTATAGAGGTATATGACATGACTACAAGAAATCATATGTATGGATAAGTGCAGGACCTACCTATATTCTGGTGGGACTATCAGACATTTATGCCGTATCCTTCCAATAGCTGTAGTTTTTTGTGCGTGTTACAAAGCATAGGTTAAACTCTAGTATTGGACGGTTTTCATTATTTACATTTCCAGCAGTTTCTGCCAAATCTAACAACCACCAGATAAAACTTTCTACAGCCAATGTAAGGTTCACAGTAGAGATGAGCGAATTTACAGTAAATTCGATTCGTCACGAACTTCTCGGCTCGGCAGTTGATGACTTATCCTGCATAAATTAGTTCAGCCTTCAGGTGCTCCGGTGGGCTGGAAAAGGTGGATACAGTCCTAGGAAAGAGTCTCCTAGGACTGTATCCACATTTTCCAGCCCACGGGAGCACCTGAAAGCTGAACTAATTTACGCAGGATTAGTCATCAACTGCCGAGCCGAGAAGTTCGTGACGAATCGAATTTACTGTAAGTTCCCTCATCTCTAGTTCACAGCAAAAGATTTAATAGTATGAAAAATCACATGACCTCTTTTAGAGAATCCAAAATAATGCTGCACAGAAATAATATATATATTTCTTTATTAATTTTTTTTTAATAAACTTCAACAAAGGTAGGTAAAAAGACCAGCGCACTCACCTGGCTTTTCCAATGATCTTGCTTTATTTAGAGAATGGTAGTTACATCTCAAGCTGTTCGGTGCAGAGTTGGGCCGGGTTCACACCACGTTTTTGCAATACAGTTCCCGTATACATTTTCAATGTGAAAACTGTACAGAACTGCATTGAAAACCTTATGCATTGACTCTTCATTGAAAAACTTATGCCAAACAATGCATCCGGTTGTGTCTGTTTTGCGTCTTGTAAGGTTTTGTCAGTTTTTTTCCTGTACCCAAAGCCGTAGCCTACCACGGTTTTTGGGCCGATGGAAAAACCATATTGAAATGTATGTGTGTTGTTAAACATGGGAGTCCATGGGAACCGTACAGAACCATCCGGTTTTCACCATACGTGTTTTTTTTTTTCTTGGAATTTAAATCAAACAAATTAAACTTTATTCATAATGGAATGAAAAGTTAAAAACTTATGGTTTTTTTTCCTTAAAAAAAACTGATGCAACCGGACATCATTTTTCAAACCGTATATGGTTTTCAATCGTATACAGATAAAATTTTGTACACCAGTTTTGATACAGTTTGGTCAGGTTTTGAGGAATCAATTTTTTATCAAAAACCTGATACGGGAACTGTATTGCAAAAACGTGGTGTGAATGCAGCCTTAGGCTGCATTCACACCACGTTTTTTGCAATACAGTTCCAGTATCAGGTTTTTGTTGAAAAACGGATTCCTCAAAACCTGACCAAACTGTATGAAAACGTGTGCACAAATTTTAACCCGTGTACAGTTTGAAAAATGATGTCCATTTGCATCCGTTTTTTTATGCAAAAAACATACGTTTGTAACTTTTCTCTCCATTATGAATAAAGTTGCACAGTTTTTTTCTTGGAATTTCAATCAAACAAGTGAAAAGTCAAAAACTGTATGGTGAAAACTGGATGGAACTGTAGGCACATACGGTTCTGTATGTTCCCATTGACTGCCATGTTAAAAAAAAAAAAAACATATACAGTTTCAATACGGTTTTTCACCCGGACCAAAAACTGTGGTAGGCTACAGTTTTGAGTACGGGGAAAAAAAAAAAAAAAAAAAAAAAAAAGGACAAAACTGTACAAGATGCAAAACGGATGCATCTTTTGGCATACGGTTTTCAATGGAGAGCATATGGTTTTTCATACCGTTCCGTACGGTTTTCAGAATGGAAAAAGTATACGGGAACTGTATTGCAAAAACGTGGTGTGAATGCAGCCTTATCCCCGCGCAGAGCAGATTAGCAGGGACGTTCCACATGGGCGACAGCACCCGTTTCACGCCTGTCGGTGTTTCCTCAGGACCCCGTCGGTCACCAACGGGGCCTGAGGAAATGCAGACAGGCATGAAATGGCCGCCGTCGCCCACGTGGAACGTCCCTGCTAATCTACTCTGCACAGAACACAGGGGTTCCTCTACACCGAACAGCTTCTACCACATTTTCTATTTTTTTAATATCCAGAATTCACTCCATTACTAGCCGGTGTCTGGATTTGCAGCCAACTCCCATGTTAAGGAGTACTGCAGCCTTAGACAACGTATGCCCTATCGACAGGAAAGGGCAGTGTTACCCAACCAGGGTGCCTCCAGCTGTTGCAAATCTTCAACTCCCAGCATGCCCGGACAGCCATTGGCTGTCCGGCATGCTGGAAGTTGTAGTTTTGCAACAGCTGGAGGCGCCCTGGTTGGGAAACACTGGGATAGGGAATACGTGTCTGATCGCTGGGACCCCTCGCAATCTCCCATACGGGGACACGGAACTGCCGCGGTTCTGCGCAGCTAATGCTTGTGTTGTCGACCTCACTAAGAGGTCGGCAGACACATCCCCTCCATTCAGCTCTATGGGAGAGCTGCATTTCCGCCTCACCCATAGAGATACATGTAAGGGGCACACCAGCCGTGGTGCCATGCTACGGTCGACACACCTCCTGCATGGGGAGAGCCGCTGCAGAACTCCTTTAAAAGGAGAACTCTGGTATGGGTGGGAAAAAACAACTTATCCCCTATCCTAAGCATAGGGGATAAGTGTTAGATCGCGGGGGGTCCGACAGCTGGGGCCCCCCGCGATCTCCTGTACGGGGAACCGGCTGGCTCCTGCTCAATGCAGGAGCCGAGCGTTCGACCACAGCCGAAGCTGCGGCCGTCACACCCCCTCCATTCACTTCTATGGCAGGGCTGGAGTGCTGACTTCGGCAATCTCCGGCCTTGCCATAGAAGTGAATGGAGGGGGCGTGCATTGAGCAGGAGCGAGCCGGTTCCCCGTACAGGAGATCACGGGGGGGCCCCAGCTGTCGGACCCCCCGCGATCTAACACTTATCCCCTATGCTTAGGATAGGGGATAAGTTGTTTTTTCCCACCCATACCGGAGTTCTGTTTTAACTGAATGACACGATACTAGACAATTCACAGGAAAAAGAATGAAACTCTTTCTGGAATAAATTAATTAAAAAACACACAATACAACACCAGTAGACATCCCATACCTCTGTCTGCTCCATTAGATTTGACCCCAGCAATCCAACCTCTGGAGCGAGTCGGGCCAGGTACCGGATAATGGAGTTCACATCAGTAAAAGAGACATCACTAAGTAAAGAGGGAACAACAGCTTTAAAAAAATTTTTTTTTTTAAAAAGGCGCAATCCAGAGGTTCCCCACAATGTTATCAAGCATGGTACTGTAACCTTTACACATCTGACAAGTATCTGACCACCACAATTAATATCCATATTTAATAAATGTTCCAACAAATATAACAGGTATACATTACAGAGAATGAAGCATTACTATGCCGAGGAGGAACAGACTCACAGGCTCTATGAGTGGGCGGAGGAAGCAGGACTCACAGGCTCTATGAGTGGGCGGATTAAGCAGGACGCACAGGCTCTATGAGTGGGTGAGGGAAGCAGGACTCACAGGCTCTATGAGTGGGTGGGGGAAGCAGGACTCACAGGCTCTATGAGTGGGTGGGGGAAGCAGGACTCACAGGCTCTATGAGTGGGTGGGGGAAGCAGGACTCACAGGCTCTATGAGTGGGTGGGGGAAGCAGGACTCACAGGCTCTCTCTATGAGTGGGCAGTGAAAGCAGGACTCACAGGCTCCATCTATGAGTGGGTGGGGGAAGCAGGACTCACAGGCACCATCTATGAGTGGATGGAGAAAAAGGACTTACAGGATCTTTCTATGAATGGGCAGAGGAAGCAGGACTCACAGGCTCTCTATGCTTGAGAAGCAGGAGGACTCACAGGCTCTCTCTATGCTTGGGAAGCAGGAGGACTCACAGGCTCTCTCTATGCTTGGGAAGCAGGAGGACTCACAGGCTCTCTCTATGCTTGGGAAGCAGGAGGACTCACAGGCTCTCTTTATGTGTGGGTGGGGGATACAGGAGGACTCACAGGCTCTCTCTACATGTGAGCAGGGAAAGCAGGACTCACAGGCTTTTATTAATAAGTGCACAGGGAATCAATACTAACAGGCTCTCTCTATATGCGGAAGGAGAAGCAGGACTTTTAGTCTCAGCAGCATTTAAAGGTCTTCTCATACAAGAATACTGAATCATGACATAGAAAATCATACCGCCCTGATTCCCATATTACTACCGCTATCCCTGACAGATCTATAGACAACTGCATGTGAACAATGACCATAACAAACAAGTAAAAAAACACTACTGTAAGAATAAAAAGTGCACTCACGCTGACACTCGGAGGGAAGTCTCTTTTCCGTCTTCCACGTTGACCTCTACTTTGCCTTTTAGATGTTGTACAGTCCACAATATGGCTGAAAATATACGGAGAAAGACAGAATTAGCAGGAAAAATGTGTAATTGTAATAACACATAATAAGGCCATACGAGGAAGCCAACTGAACTTGCATCAGATCTCATAGATATTGATGAATTCAAAGGATCCCATAAGACCAATGGTATACAAACTGTGGCCCTCCAGAAGTTGTAAAACTACAACTCCCAGCATGCCCGGAGTTGTAGTTTTGCAACATCTGGAGCGCCACAGTTTGGAGACTGCTGCCAAAGACCTTGTGATCTGACTAGGAATGAGCATTAGTAATATCCATCAGTTTGACCTACAACAAAAAAAGACAAAGGAAAAAAAAAAAAAAGATAAGTTTTCTCCCTATGGGTTCGTTCACACTGAGGAATAGGAGAGGAATCCTCGTGTAAAAATGTAGCCGCCAAATTTGCGTGAAAATCGTATGGAATTCTGTGCAGAATATAGGAGGAAATTGTTTTTTTTCTGGACTACAACCACCAATTGGAATTTTCCTTTTCCTTTTTCTTTTTTTTTTTTTTTTTTTTTCTAGTGGAATTTCCGCACGGAAACAATATCAAGCGGAAATGTTTTTACCATTGACTTCAATGGACTTCTGCTCGCGTATTCTGCAAGAAGAATGAATATGTTCTTTCTTCTAGCGGAACGGAATTCTGCGTCGGAATTCCACGAGCCGAATTTACGCAGTGTGAACAGTGCAGAGTAAAATACACTGAAGTCAATGGCAAAGCAGATGATAATTATTTCTAAGCGGAAAATTCTAGAGGAATTACTCGAGTAAATTAATCTTGAATTACTCAGTGTGAACGCTCCCTATCACTTCCATGGGAAGGTTGTACCATAAAAAACACAAAGCGTCCCTGCACCTGTATCAACGACAACTCACAGCGCCATTGTGGCCCCTATTACAATAGAACCAGATCATAAAAAAAGTAAACAAGCCACAAAAGCTGTAGAACAACAGATAAAAGCAATGTGCTCCAGGACAGGGATAGCTAGAATAAAATAAGTTCCGACAACAACACATGGGAAAGGGATGTAACAAAAAGACAACTATATGAAAATATCTGCTACAAGAATAAAAATAAATAAATAAATAAAGAAATGAATAACCCTTAGAGCTTATAGGATTAAGAAAGAAGCTCTATCCTCCCAATGTCCATAAACAATATAAGTCACATAGTGCTAAAACGTAACTCTTATTAAAACGTACATAATTGTAAAAAAAAACTCATTCTAAAAAATTCGAAAGTAGTAAGCAATGGTTGAAAGCCAACACAATGCCCAGAAACACATAGGTATATACTGAATTGTTGGGCTATATGTTTGTGGTCAATACGAATACAAAATGCAGGCAGAACAAACAAAAATTTGAAACAACGCCCAGGGTTTAAATAAGGCACAGCCAAGTAAGAGAAGTAATGATTTCACCCAGTGAAAAGTGCAGATGGTATAACTAACCATAAAGATAGATACAATAATTAAAAAAAAAAAAAAATCCCTGCGTGTTTTGACTGCATGATGCTAGCATCATCAGTGGACAAAATTGGGGACAATAGACAAAAAAAATAGGATAGTGACCAGAGACCCACATGCAGCACAAAGTAAAATGCTATTGTAGACAGATGTTAAGGGGGTTATCCAGCATTAAAAAAAAAAAAAAAAAAGTGCTCTCTGCTGACACCTGATGCCCGTATCAGGAACATGTCCAGAGCAGGAGAAAATCCCCATAGTAAGCCTATGCTGCTCTGGACATTTCCTGACAGGAAAAAAAGGGTCAGCAGAGAGCACTGTGGACAAGACAAAAAAGAAATTCAAAAAGCAAAGAATTTCATCTGTAGCATACAGCTGCTAAAAAGTACTGGAAGGATAAAGATTTTGTAATATAAGTAATTTACAAATATGTTTAACTTTCTAGCACCAGTTCATTTAAAAAAACAAAAAAATAAAAATAATAAAGTTTTCCACCGGAGTACCCCTTTAAGTGTTCACTAAGAATTGTTTTGGTTTTTGCCATCGTGCAGTGAATTATTGGTTTTCCATTCGAAAATCTGCACAACCAAGAGGAATCCCCATTGAAACCCCAAAAAAAAATCCAAAGCACCTAAAATTTTGCCTAGAACGTCTATCGTGTAAACATACCCTAAGGGTCTATTTACATGCCGGAATTTCCGCTTGCAGAATTCTGCCTCAAATTAAAGCCCATAGACTTCTATGGGATTCCGCACTCCCATCCACACTTCTGAAATGCTGATGTGTGAATGGGAGTGCAGAATCCCATAGAAGTCTATGGGCTTTAATTTGAGGCGGAATTCCGCAAGGGGAAATTCTGCCATGTAAATAGACCCCAAGGCTATCTCTGTGCGGAATTTCCACAGGACTGCATTGCTGCCCCTATAGATGGCAATGCATTTCTGGATAGATTGTTTGGATTTGCTCAGAAATGCATTGCCATCTATAGGGGTCTGCGCCATCCTAGTGCCGCCGGCTCGATCTTCAGCAGAAATTCTGCATGGAGATTCCGCAGTGTGAACCCGGCCTATGGGAGAAGGTTCTCTATTTCGGCCAAGTGATCACCTGATTGCTAAGTGTTCTGGTTTTCCATTCTGACCCAGTGATCAGCATATCGCTAAGCTAATGGCCCAGGTTCTCTATTCCCCAGCGATCAGTTATCATTGGGGACGCAATATCTGCCCATATTGCTGCAGCCTATACAACTGAACGAGACTGCTCTTTGGAGGGCTGCGATGCCAGGTATAGCCACTACAAACTCAACGGCAGTGTATCTCAACCAGGGTGCCTCCAGCTGTTGTGAAACTACAACTCCCAGTATGCCCGGACAGCCGAAGGCTGGAGGCATCCTGGTTGAGAAACCCTGCTCTACGGAGCTGTGCCTAGTAAACAATGTTGAGGCAGTAGCAGCACATGACAACTTCAATCAGCTGATCAATGGGGGTTCAACTACTAATATTGACCACCTATACTAAACCCATCAGTATTAAAGTTCTAGAAATCCTTATAACTTTGTATAAGTGCCAAGGAGCTTTAAAGTGCATGACAGGTATGTACAGTAATATCTACTAATGTATGTACAGTAATATGGTGTCAGGGAGAGTGCACTATTTTTTCGCAGAAGAGGTTTTTCTAGCACTAATCCGGACCGTAAGCATTACAAACTGATAGAAAGATGCTGCCCCCACCATGATCACTGTAGGGATGTTATTGGGCAGGTGATGGGCAGTGCCTGGTTCCCTCCAGACATGATGCAGCCCCCACCATGATCACTGTAGGGATGGTATTGGGCAGGTGATGGGCAGTGCCTGGTTCCCTCCAGACATAATGCTGCCCCCACCATGATCACTGTAGGGATGGTATTGGGTCGGTGATGGGCAGTGCCTGGTTCCCTCCAGACATAATGCAGCCCCCACCATGATCACTGTAGGGATGGTATTGGGATGTGATGGGCAGTGCCTGGTTTCCTCCAGACATGATGCTGCCCCCACCATGATCACTGTAGGGATGGTATTGGGCAGGTGATGGGCAGTGCCTGGTTTCCTCCAGACATGATGCTGCCCCCACCATGATGACTGTAGGGATGGTATTGGGCAGGTGATGGGCAGTGCCTGGTTTCCCCAGACATGATGCGGCCCCCACCATGATCACTGTAGGGATGGTATTGGACAGGTGATGGGCAGTGCCTGGTTTCCTCCAGACATGATGCTGCCCCCACCATGATGACTGTAGGGATGGTATTGGGCAGGTGATGGGCAGTGCCTGGTTTCCCCAGACATGATGCGGCCCCCACCATGATCACTGTAGGGATGGTATTGGACAGGTGATGGGCAGTGCCTGGTTTCCTCCAGACATGATGCTGCCCCACCATGATCACTGTAGGGATGGTATTGGGCAGGTGATGGGCAGTACCTGATTTCCTCCAGACATGATGCTGCCCCCACCATGATCACTGTAGGGATGGTATTGGGCAGGTGATGGGCAGTGCCTGGTTTCCTCCAGACATGATGCTGCCCCCACCATGATCACTGTAGGGATGGTATTGGGCAGGTGATGGGCAGTACCTGATTTCCTCCAGACATGATGCTGCCCCCACCATGATGACTGTAGGGATGGTATTGGGCAGGTGATGGGCAGTGCCTGGTTTCCCCAGACATGATGCGGCCCCCACCATGATCACGGTAGGGATGGTATTGGGCAGGTGATGGGCAGTGCCTGGTTTTCTACAGACATGATGCGGCCCCCACCATGATCACTGTAGGGATGGTATTGGGATGTGATGGGTAGTACCTGGTTTCCCCCAGACATGATGCTGCCCCCACCATGATCACTGTAGGGATGGTATTGGGCAGGTGATGGGCAGTGCCTGGTTTCCTCCAGACATGATGCTGCCCCCACCATGATCACTGTAGGGATGGTATTGGGCAGGTGATGGGCAGTGCCTGGTTTCCTCCAGACATGATGCTGCCCCCACCATGATCACTGTAGGGATGGTATTGGGCAGGTGATGGGCAGTGCCTGGTTTCCTCCAGACATGATGCTGCCCCCACCATGATCACTGTAGGGATGGTATTGGGCAGGTGATGGGCAGTGCCTGGTTTCCTCCAGACATGATGCTGCCCCCACCATGATCACTGTAGAAATGGTATTGGGCAGGTGATGGGCAGTGTCTGGTTTCCTCCAGACATGATGCTGCCCCCACCATGATCACTGTAGGGATGGTATTGGGCAGGTGATGGGCAGTGCCTGGTTTCCTCCAGACATGAAGCTGCCCCCACCATGATCACTGTAGGGATGGTATTGGGATGTGATGGGTAGTACCTGGTTTCCCCCAGACATGATGCTGCCCCCACCATGATCACTGTAGGGATGGTATTGGGCAGGTGATGGGCAGTGCCTGGTTTCCTCCAGACATGATGCTGCCCCCACCATGATCACTGTAGGGATGGTATTGGGCAGGTGATGGGCAGTGCCTGGTTTCCTCCAGACATGATGCTGCCCCCACCATGATCACTGTAGGGATGGTATTGGGCAGGTGATGGGCAGTGCCTGGTTTCCTCCAGACATGATGCTGCCCCCACCATGATCACTGTAGAAATGGTATTGGGCAGGTGATGGGCAGTGTCTGGTTTCCTCCAGACATGATGCTGCCCCCACCATGATCACTGTAGGGATGGTATTGGGCAGGTGATGGGCAGTGCCTGGTTTCCTCCAGACATGATGCTGCCCCCACCATGATCACTGTAGGGATGGTATTGGGCAGGTGATGGGCAGTGCCTGGTTTCCTCCAGACATGATGCTGCCCCCACCATGATCACTGTAGGGATGGTATTGGGCAGGTGATGGGCAGTGCCTGGTTTCCTCCAGACATGATGCTTAAAATTGCGTCCAAAAACTTCAATTTTCATTTCATCAGACCAGAGTATCTAGCTTCTCACAGGCTTTCATGTGTCTCGGTTATAAGACTATAGAATCCCTCTGCCCGGGTTTCACTAATACAAGACAATTCTGCTGGGAATTCTTAATAACATAGCTGTGACATGGACCGGACATGGACTTAGTGCTGCTGGAGATCCTCTCCTGATCCAGACGCATTGACAGAAATCCATTGGCGTCGTCTCAGATTATCGTCTGTCCTTATTTTAAGACTGCGAGCAGGAATACATTATGCATAACCCGGGTCCATTAAGAAACATTAATCAATGTTTGTAGAAGAAAAAGTAAAGATGACTTGTGTTCTGCATCACTTAGTGTCACATGTCGTATCCTGGAAGAGTTTTCCTAAGAAGCATTATCTATCCCAGTGTTTCCCAACCAGGGTGCCTCCAGCTGTTGCAAAACTACAACTTTCAACATGCCCGGACAGTCTTCGGCTGTAGTTTTGCAACAGCTGGGGGCACCCTGGTAGGGAAACACTAATCTATCCACAGGAAAGGTGGGGGTCTGATCAACTATTATTTTATTTTTATTATTAATACATTTTAAATATTTTATTTTATTTATAAGGGGTAGGGATTTTTTATATATTTTTTTTTATTAGAGTTAGTGATTTTACATTTTACTTTTTAATCGGGATGGGGATTTATTTATATGTAATATCTTTATTAGGGGTAGTGATTTTTTACATTTTATTTTTTATTAGGGATGGGGATTTATTTATATTTAATTTATTAGTGGTAGGAATTTTTTGTATTGAAATTTTTTATTAAGGATAGAGATTTTTTATATTGAATTTTTACATTTGGGGTAGTGATTTTTTTTATATTTATTTTTTATTAGGGGTAGTGATTTTTTTTTTACATTTAATTTTTTATTAGGGATAGGGATTTATTTTTATTTTTTTATTAGTGGTAGGGATTTTTTATATTTAATTTTTCATTAGGGATAGAGATTTTATATAAAAAATTTTTTAATAGGGGTAGGGATTTTTTATATTTTTTATTAGAGAGAGATTTTTATTTTTTATTAGGGGTAGGGATTTTTAATATTTATTTTTTATTAGAGATTTTTATATTTTTTTTATTGGGGTAGAGATTTTTTATATTTTTTATTAGAGAGAGATTTTTATTTTTTATTAGGGGTAGGGATTTTTTATATTTATTTATTATTAGAGATTTTTATATTTTTTAATTAGGGGTAGAGATTTTTTTATATTACATTTTTTTTAATTAGGGGTAGAGATTTTTTTTATTTTATTTTTAATTCGGGGTAGAGATTTTTTATATTTTATTTTTTTAATTAGGGGTAGAGATTTTTTTTTTTTTTTTTTTTTAAACACTTTAATTGTTCAGTTGTTTCAATCCTAGGTCTATGAACTGTGGACCTCCAGATTTTGCAGAACTACAACACCCAGCGTTCCGTCTTATCCTGCATGGAGAAAATGCAGTCAGGGCATGCTGGGAGTTGTAATTTTGCAATAGCAGGAGAACACTGATCTATATGGACAACCTAATACAGTACAGTACATATATGAGAGGGAGGAGGAGGATGATGATTATGGGATGTCAGGATGATAGGACATCACAGGCTGATGCAACCTCCGGCAAGGAGCAGTGTTGTAAAAGGGCGGCTGCACCATATACCTCATCCAGCACGTGGACAACCCAACATTACAGGGGGCAACACCTATGGACACCCCTGGGCATACACAAATATTGGGGTGTCTGCCCACCTGAGAACCCCTACAACAGTAGGCTCAAAAGTGCGGGCCTCCAGCTGTTGCAAAACTACAACTCCCAGCATGCCCGGACAGCCTTCGGCTGTCCGGGCATGCTGGGAGTTGTAGTTTTGCAACAGCTGGAGTCATCCTGGTTGGGAAACACTGCTCTACGGAGCTGTGCCTGGTAAACAATGATGACAGCTTCAATCAGCTGATCCATAGGGGTTCAACTACTAATAATGACGACCTGTCCGGGCATGATGGGAGTTGTAGTTTTGCAACAGCTGGAGGTCCACTGACCTAGACCATGGTAGGGTATCCCACTTTCCTTTGCCCCACCTGGGATCTGACTGCTATAGCAAGCAACAAATACGCTAAACAACAGAAATAAAAAATAAAAAAAATAAAAAGACACCCGGGAATGTTGGGATTTGTAGTTCCACATCTGCTGTCTCATCTTTTCAACGTAAAACTGCATGACAGAGATAGGTGATGGCAGAGCATGATGGGACTTGTGGTTCCCCGACATCAATGCTCCTCAAATAACTAGAATTATTATCATCCCAGCACAAAACACGCTGGGACTTGTAGTTCATGATAGCAAATCTGACATAGAAAAGAGCTTCCATGGTAACAAAACGACAAGCCACACCAACACATGGCACAAAGATGCCAACAGGACATGCTGGGACTTGTGGTTCCAAATCCCCTGCTATGCGAAATATACCTCTACAAGACGCTGCACTCCATGACACAGAATGCTGGGATTTGTAGTTCCCCAGCAGTGATGCAGTACCACAATCACCATCATTCCAGGACACAAACAGCCAAACAGTACGAGTTTTTAAACCGTATACTGATTTTTTTTAAGTGCATACAGTTCTGTCCGTTTATATTAAAAAAAAATTATTAAAAAAAAACATAACTTTTTGAAAATTTTGTCCATTTTTAATGGGAGGGGTGTTTGTTGGGGACTTTAGGATGCAAATGCGCATGTGCAAAGTAAAAACCGTATACGGTTTCCCGTATGGAACCGTATACATGTGCGTTTCCCATTGACGTCCATGTTAAAAAATAAATTTAAAAAAACCTATGCGGTTGCAGTACGGTTTTTAAACCGGAGACAAAACCGTGGTTAAGGCTGGGTTGACGACACGTTTTTCAAGAACGTTTCCCGTATTCGTTTTTATTATTGAAAACGTATGGAACCGTTTAGAAAACCGTATACATAGAGAAATAATTGAAAACCGTATGCACCCGATTGCGTACGGTTTTCTTGCAATAAGTTTTTTCCCATACTCAAAACCATGATTGACCACGGTTTAGTCTCCAGTTTAAAAACCGTACTGCAACCGTATATATATATATATATATATATATATATATATTTTTTTTTTTTTTTTTTTTTACATGGACGTCAATGGAAAACACACATGTATACGGTTCCATGTGGGAAAAAGTATACGGTTTTTACTTTGCACATGCGCATTTGCATCCTAAAGTCCCCAGTTCCCACTTTTAAATACAGTATACGGTTTAAAAAACGCATTCGGTTTACTTTTTCCCATACGGTTCCATCCGTTTTTTTGCCATACGGTTTTCTTTAGAAAAACTGATTGAAAACAGTATGGCAAAAACGTCATGTGACCCCAGCTTTACCATGGTTTTGAGTACGGGAAAAAAACGTATTGCAAGCAAACCGTCCGCATCCAGATGCATACGGTTTTCTATTATTTCTCTATGTATACGGTTTTCAATACGGTTCCATAAGTTTTCAATAATGAAAACGTATACGGGAACTGTATTGCAAAAACGTGGTGTGAACGCAGCCTAAGAGGATGTTGGGAACACAAAAGACATAGGTTTCACCTAAAACGTGTATTAAAACTTCCGTTACCAGCATGCAGGGCTATTGGGATGCTGACAGATCCTGCTGGGACTTGTGGTTCTGTTGCCGGAAAGTGACAAAAAACATAGCCGTGATGAACTACAAGTACCAGAACAACATGGCTCAAAACTGTGGCCCTCCAGAAGTTGCAAAACTACAACTCCCAGCATGCCCGGACAGCGGTTGGCTGTCCGGGCGTGCTGGGAGTTGTAGTTTTGAAACAGCTGGAGGGTCACAGTTTGGAGACCATTGTGACAGAGCATGCTGGGAACACCATGATGTGTAGGAACACTACAAATATCAGCATGCAGCGCTGCTGAGATAATGACAGGTCATGCTGGGACTTGCAATTCCACATTGGCTACGGAGACATCCCAGCACTAATTCGAATTCGCGATATTTAGCGAATATATTGACGATTATTCTTCCTATGTTTGCGAAATTTGCATATTCGCTATATTTGAATATTAGCATAAAAATTAGCATGTGAGAAAAAAATAATATATATATATATATATATATATATATATATATATATATATATATATTATATTCTAAATATTCACGAAATCACGAAGTGCCGATATTCACAATAAAAATTCGCATTACGAATATTCGTGCTCAACACTACCCAGCACCCCATGAACAAAATGATACATGATGGGAGTTGTAGTACTCCCATACCGTGCCAAAAAAAAAAAAAAAAAAAGCAAATCACAGCTGGGACTTCTAGTTCTCCATGGCTGCCATGGGACAGAACTACAAAGCTGCTAACAGAATATGATGGGGGAATTATCAGAAACAATGCTGGTAGTGGAACTACAAGTCCCAGCATGACATGATGACAGAGCAGGCAAGAGACTGAAGCTCACTGACAGCTGCGGTGGCTGAACTACAAGTCCCAGCACGCCACGCCTAAGATGAGTGTGACAGGGCACGCTGGGAATTGTAGTTCCCCGGGCTGCAGGTGTCGGTATATGAGTGATAAGGGACAGTAGGGGGCGCCTCTCCTCACCCAGTGGGGGGCTTGGGCTGCTGGACACGGTCACACTGAGCGCCATCCTTCCTCTGCGGCTCCTGAGCCAACGGGCTGCCACGAAGCTGAAGCCGACTGAATGAGAAAGAGAGAAGGAGCTTCCTCCGCTCACGTGCTCTGCTGCGCCACACTTCCGGCGACGCCATCTTGACTGTGGGCACCGTTCAACACCACAGCCGCCATCTTTGATTCGGGATATTGAAAATTTGAGGTCGCGCTTATAATGATAACCTTGCTGTGTAGCCTGCGGCGTTTGTGTTAGGAGAGGATGACGTCACATCAGACAATTATTACAAAATATATCTTGTGCAGTCATTAGCCTTTAGTGGGCAAAGCGGTGGTTGCTAAGCAAGCAGTCATCCCAGCAGCCAATCAACTCTCGGTTTGAGAGTTGAGACACGTTTTTTTAGAAAATGAAAGCTGCAATGTCATTGGTTGCTATGGGCTCATTGTTTTCTCTTCACTCATTGTTGCTACGGGCAACTGCACCAGGTTTATAATTCTCTATAGTCTAGAAAAATGGGGGAGATTCATCAAGTCCTGTGCTGAGGAAAGGTTGACCAGTTGCCCATAGCAACCAGGGCTTTTAAAAATTAAAGAAACACTCTGGTTGCTATGGGCAACTACTTGATATTTGTTTTCCCCTCTGCAAAAGTTTTGATGGATCTCCCCCATGGTCTCCAAACTGTGGCCCTATAGATATTCCAGCATAAGCCATAATGATCACACGTGACAATTCCATAGATTTCTTAATGTTTTTTCTTTAGTAATTAGTTTTCCATAGTACAAAAAATAGATCAATAGATCTCCAGTATGACAGTCATTAAAGGGGTACTCTGGCCCCGAGACATCTTATCTCCTATCCAAAGGATAGGGGATAAGATGTCTCACCGCGGGGGGCCCGCCGCTGGGGACCCCCGCAATCTTGTGTTCGCCATCCACTTGTTTGAGCTGCATGCCGCGGTGCCAGCTCACAAACAGCAGGGTGGCAATCACGGGGCCGGAGTATCGTGACGTCACGACCCCGCCCCGTGTGACGTCACCCCCGCTATGCAAGTCTATGGCAGGGGGCGTGACGGCAGTCACGCCCCCTCCCATAGACTTGCATAGCGGGGGCGGGGGGTGACATCACACGGAGACACGGCCCCGTGATCGCCACCCTGCTGTTTGTGAGCTGGCACCGTGACGTGCAGCTCAAACAGGTGGGTGGCGAACACAAGATTGCGGGAGTCCCCAGCGGCGGGCCCCCCGCGGTGAGACATCTTATCCCCTATCCTTTGGATAGGAGATAAGATGTCTCAGGGCCGGAGTACCCCTTTAACGAATACAAAATAGAACATCATCCATAGTGCTCACTAGACACGCTCGACAGTCCTCAGCAACCGGGATATCTTCGCCCTTTCCCGGGCATCCTGTTGCTGACGCTCCTTCCTCTCACAAAGGGGTAGACGGGTGAGTATTTGCCGGACACTTCCAACATTTCGGAGGACATGCTCCCTATCGCGGTCCCACCATCATATACATAGTAATTCACATATCGCGTGAACTTAGTTCTGAAACGAGAAATTATGTATAAAAACCACAGTAAATATCACTTTGCAATTAAAAACATCAATTATCATGTAAATATTCTTAGCAGCAATATACACATAGATGTTCGTTCACAGGAATACCGCAAAGTTATAGACTTCATTGAGCTCATCTGGAGTCAATGAATTCAATGTTTCAATCCCAAAAACTTCTCTCTGTAACAATTTCTTTTTTTTTTTTTATTTCTTCTAATGCCCCCTCAATTTCTTCTATGTTTTTTTCAGGTCCCAAAAATGCCAAAAATAAGTTATGTAGAAACATACGCTTGCTGTGTATTTGCTGCTGTGTATTTTCCTACCCATTGAAGTCAATGGGTAGCCAAATTAGCTGGAAAAATATGCAGCATATTTGCTACATGGTACCCTACCCTGTAGGTGTATTCACACATACAGTATCCTGAGCATAATTAATGCACAGGATTTGAAGCTGCAGATTTTAATGTAAACTAAATGCCTAAACACAATCCTGTGAATTGATGCACAGGATACTGTACTTATGAATAGACCCTTAAAGGCAGGGGTCAAGTCCTGGAAAAAAAAAAGTGAGGGAACTCATCCAAGATTTTCACTCAAGGGCTGATCCTGCAGGACTCCTGCTAATGGGAACCTGCTGTGAAAAAAGTGCAGGAACTCAGTTCCCATGTGTTCCTGCAGGACTTGAGCCCTGCTTAAAGGGATATCCCAACATTAAAGGGGTAGTCCAGTGGTGAAAAACTTATCCCCTATCCTAAGGATAGGGGATAAGTTTGAGATCGCCGGGGGGTCCGACCGCTGGGGCCCCCTACGATCTCTCTGTTCGGGGCCCCTTCTCTCGGCCCAGATAGCAGGTGTCGACCCCCGCACGAAGCGGCGGCCGACACGCCCCTTCAATACATCTCTATGGCAGAGCCGGAGATTGCCAAAGGCAGCGCTTCAGCTCTGCCATAGAGTTGTATTGAGGGGGCGTGTCGGCCGCCGCCTCGTGCGGAGGTCGAAACACCCCCTTCCCGCGGGCTGTCGGGGCTCCGTACAGGAGATCGCAGGGGGCCCCAGCGGTCGGACCCCCCGCGATCTGCAACTTATCCCCTATCCTTAGGATAGGGGATAAGTTGCTCACCACTGAGTCACCACTGGACTACTCCTTTAAACATTATCTTTATCCACAGGATAGGAGATAACTAGCTGTTTGGTGGTGGTCTGACCATTTGGACCCCAACCAATCCCGAGAACAGAGGTCAATGGAGCGGCAGTGCGCAGCCGGCACTTCATTGATTGAGAATGGGATGCCAACATATACTGTAGCAGAGATGGGGAAAGCCATCAATTTCAATTTCCCGGAAGGAGTCACCTATTCTGACCATATACAGTGATCTATCAACATATGATGGTAATTTGTTCCAAATGAACCATTGTTACTTGAATCCATTGTATTTATTTTTTTTTTCTTTTGTGAATCCATTGTATGTTGAGGTATTCGTGCAATAGTAATATAGAATGTTATACTCACGTGTCATCGCCGCTCCGGACCGTCACCGCTGCCCTGGATCGTCGCTCCCCATCGCCGTCATCACGTCCCCGGGGTGTCCCCGCCGCTCCGGACCGTCACCACTGCCCTGGATCGTCGGTCTCCATCGCCGTCATCATGTCGCTGCGCACGCCGTTCCTATTGGGTGACAGGACGGCGTGCGCGGTCACGTGATGACGACGAAGGAGAGCGACGGCAATGCAGCAGAGCCTGAAGAGGACGTTCCAGAGCGGCGGGGACAAGTGAGTGACACTCACCGAAGCACACGGGGCACATTAAATGGCTGTCCGGCAGCAGCTGAAGCAGTCTGTGCTGCCAGATAGTCGTTTATGCGATGGCCCCGACATACAAAAGCATCGTATGTTGATGCTGCCTTCAACATGTGATGGCCCCTGAGAGTCCATCGTATGTTGAAATTATTGTATGTCGGGGTCATCGTCGGTCGGGGGGATCACTGTATGCTGTTTTAAAGGGACTGGACAATGCAGCAGACAGGATTTACATGGACTCTGAAAGAAAGAAAGCTATATACTATATCACATGTTAGGCAATATGGGACCGCATACGGCTCGGGGGAGCTAAAACTGGGTGCTCGCGTACCCCTGCCGTATGCGGCCCATAAGTAATGTATTTCAATGAGTCGACCACGGTTTTAGGTCCAGTGGGAAAACCGCATACCAGGCAAAAATTAGCCGACCGGAGTCAGCGTTTCACTCCAGTCGGCTCATTGAAATACATTACATACGGGCCACATACGGCAGGGATACGGGAGCGCCCAGTTTTAGCTCCCCCCAGCCATATGCGGTCCCGTATTGCCTAAAACGTGATGTGAACCCAGCCTTAGACACAGTAAAATGAGTGCACATGCATTCCGTTTAGCACCATCAATTGAATATTCTTTGGTCATCATTTTGAGCAGTTCAAGGCAGAGTTTATATGATGATAGAGCGCCTCCTAGAGGGACATCAGTGTAATAAGAGTAAAGAAGCACTGAGCACTTTTGACATATTGTCAGTACTTTCTTCCCCTCTTTCCTTTTGACGCTTTAGGAAACGAGCAAAGAATACAATATCAGCTTGTATACATATATATTGGCATTTTATTGCAAGGTCATGATGCCGTGAAGTCTTTATTGCATCATAATGTATATGTGACATTGGGGGAGATTTATCAAAGTTGTCTATTTCCCGCATCAATATAGACCAACCTACAGAGGGTTAGGCCGGTCTATTGTGCGCTTAATTTATCAAAAGTCGCACGGCTCTTGATAAATTCTGCGCACAGAGTTTGGGATCTACACTTTAGACTGTATTTAAACCTGCTCCAACATGGTCTGACATTTCGGCGTACTTTCGGCCAATGCGACTTTTCGCTGAAAAGTCGCTATTGAAAAATTCAGCACCAATGCATTTTTCCATCTAAAATAGACTAGAATGCATCATGTTCTAAAAATCCTCTAAAGCAAAAGTCGCAAAAAAGTCGCACATATTTAGACTTCGACTTTCTGTGCGACAAATTTAGAAGGGAAAAACCAGTCACAATCCTTTGATAAATATTCCCCATTGACTTCGCATAGCAAAAGATGAAAGGCTTAGGTAGTAAAGCACTTTATGTTACCATATAAAACGATGGTGCTGTGCTGTTTCTAGGCCCTAATCCAGTGGTTACCAACCAGGGTGGCCCCAGCTGTTGCAAAACGATAACTCCCAGCATGCCCAGACAGCCTTTATTTAGCATTATGCATTTGGGCTGCCTGGGACCTGTCATTCCACAACATCAGAACTGAACAACATTTTTTGCCAATTTTAAATGCCCAAGAGGCCTAACTTAAAGAGTACCAGTCATGATTTTGGTAAATGTTATAATCCTCCCAGGTCACTGTCCCCATCATGATAAACCACCCCCTGCCTTTATTTTTATTATTTTTTAGTTTTCTACCTTGATATTGCTCTGTATTTTCTCCTCAATCTCAGTCAGATTCACAGACTGGGAAGGGGCGTTCCCCAGCAGGTGTGACATCATCTGAAGCCATACAGGGGAGAACTTCATCCCTTACTCTGCTAAATAAAGCCAGGAGCAGTCCATTGTGAGATGAGCTATGATTGGCTAAGGCTGTACACAACAAGATAACCCCAAGGGGTTAACCACAAAAAAACTCTCTATTGCATGCATCACAAATCATAAAACTTAACTTTTAATGTGATTTATTAATTACATATGTGAGGAATTAAATGTATTTAAAAACACAACTCCACTAAAGTCCCTAGGTTCTTGAGGAATGGCCTTGGAGTCATAAACTAGCTGCACCGTTCTCAGGACTAGTCGTTAGCTAACTCATATGAGTAGGAGCCAGACCTAATTCAGGTATGCATATCACTATGAATTTGTTTGCATGTATATATCACTCTAGGTGATACTATATATCATACAGATAAGGACAGGTGTAAATATCACCTGTGTGTGAGATCTTTAAGGCTGCTGATCTCAATGTTGGATCATATGCTGCTTTATTACAGTGACATGCCCTGGGGTAGGTCTGGATTGGGTGATGTTCTGGGATGTTTAAGCCTCTATATGAACACAAGCCACTTATATATGTGGTTGTGATTTGTCAGATTCCCCAGCATGGAGTACTGGGGCCTCCCAGCCTCTATGTACCTGCTGTGCACCACAGGTATGGGCGATATAGTAGCTACGTAGCTAAGTAAGCCAGGTTGGACCCTATCAATTGGCTTGATTGAATATACTAAGCGCAGGACATAGTGGAGTTGCTTATTAAAACACAAGTCTGTCACATCCCGACATGTTTCGCCACCGGAGTGGCTTTATCAAGGAGACAACTGACAGCAATGAATGTCACAGCTAAGTGAGCCTTTTTATATGGTATCCTCCTGATCTCACAATTGGCTAACCACTCAGGTCCACTATTCGTTGGAGCCAATCCAAGTGCTCCACACAAATAGTAACACACCAATAGCTATTAATCATACTAAGGATAGTACTTATACACCAATTGCTAAACAGGATGTTGTATTACATCACCCACTACACAGGCGACTCGCCACTCACATTTAATTCCATGTGGGCCAATCCGTATTTAGCACACTGTAAACATCAGCCCGCATCTGACAGTTTCCGCTCCCAAATCATGTGATTGGCCGCGGTCACGTGGGCCGCCGTATCCACACAACCGCGCCTCTCACATTCATGGTATGCGCATTCATCTCTTCATTAGCTACATGCGCACACTGTAACCACGCGTCCCACATTCAATGTATGCGCGTTCATCTATTCATTGAATATTTGCGCATGCGCACACTGAACAAAAATACCACCCCCTGCCTTTATTTTTTATTATTTTTCTACCTTGATATTGCTCTGTATTTTCTCCTCAATCTCAGTCAGATTCACAGACTGGGAAGGGGCGTTCCCCAGCAGGCGTGACATCATCTGAAGCCATACAGGGGAGAACTTCCTCCCTCACTCTGCTACACACAGCCAGGAGCAGTCCAGTGTGAGATGAGCTATGATTGGATAAGGCTGCACACACATCCCTCAGCATTTCCTGATTATGGACTTCTGCCAGGCCAGCAGGAGTCCAAAGTCTGTGCAAGAGATGGGGTGTGGGGGGGGGGGGGGGGGGGGTGGGAATGTCCTCTGGACAAGTAGGGACACCTAGTGGCAGCTTTTTTAAAAACAGATAAAACATAGAATACTTTATTTTTTTTAAACAACGCATTAGAAAGATTTTTTTATTTACCATAAGGAGTGCAATGGCAAAAAATTTTTTTTAATGAGAGTGCCCATTTAAAGCTTAACGCAAAATCTTTAGCAGGGCCTTAACATGTACCATATTAAATTTTCGAATACTATCCTATATCTTTCTATGTGGCAGAGGGGGTCTTTGCACTTTTTTAGGCATCAGGAGACAAGTGCAAATGGAACCTCCCCTATAGTTATGTCACTGCTGTTATTCTAGATATATCTACAGTTGATATAGATACTGTACAGTCATGGCCGTAAATGTTGGCACCCCTGACATTTTTCAAGAAAAGGATTGCAGTAACACATGTTTTGCTATACACACGTTTATTCCCTTTGTGTGCATTCGAACTAAACCAAAAAAGGGAGGAAAAAAAGCTAATTGGACATAATGTCACACCAAACTCCAAAAATGGGCTGGACAAAATAATTAGCACCAAAATTGTGGATAAATAAGATAGTTTCCAGCATGTGATGCTCCTTTAAACTCACCTGGAGTAAGTAAAAGGTGTGGGCAATATAAAAAGCACACCTGCAAGCAGATAAAAAGGAGAGAAGTTCACATAGTCTTTGCATTGTGTGTCTGTGTGTGCCACACTAAGCATGGACAACAGAAAGAGGAGAAAAGAACTGTCTGAGGACTTGAGAACCAAAATTGTGGAAAAATTATCAACAACCTCTAGGTTGCAAGTCCATCTCCAGAGATCTAGATTTGCCTTTGTCCACAGTGCGCAACATTATCAAGAAGTTTGCAACCCATGGCACTGTAGCTAATCTCCCTTGGCGTGGAGGGAAGAGGAAAATTTGATGAAAGGTGTCAACGCAGGATAGTCCGGATAGTTGATAAGCAGCCCCAAACAAGGTCCAAAGATATTCAAGCTGTCCTGCAGGCTCAGGGAGCATCAGTGTCAGTGCAAACTATCTGTCGACATTTAAATGAAATGAAATGCTATGGCAGGAGACCCAGGAGGACCCCACTGCTGACACAGAGACATAAAAAAGCAAGACTACATTTTGCCAAAATGAATTTAAGTAAGCCAAAATTCTTCTGGTAAAACGTCTTGTGGACAGATGAGATTAAGATAGAACTTTTTGGTAAAGCACATCATTCTACGGTTTACCCAAAAAACGGAATGCGGCCTACAAAGAAAAGAACACAGTACCTACAGTGAGATATGGTGGAGGCCAATGATGTTTTGGGTTGTTTTGCTGCCTCTGGCACTGGGGTCCTTGAATGTGTACAAGGCATCATGAAATCTGAGGATTACCAACGGATTTTGGGTCGCACTGTACAGCCCAGTGTCAGAAAGCTGGGTTTGCGTCTGAGATCTTGGGTCTTCCAGCAGGACAATGACCCCAAACATACGTCAAAAAGCCCCCAGAAATGGATGGCAACAAAGCACTGGAGAGTTCTGAAGTGGCAGCAATGAGTCCAGATCTAAATCCCATTGAACACCTGTGGAGAGACCTTAAAATTGCTGTTGGGAAAAGGCGCCTTCCAATAAGAGACCGGGAGCAGTTTACAAAGGAAGAGTGGTCCAAAATTCCGGCTGAGAGGTGTAAGAAGCTTATTGATGGTTATAGGAAGACACTGGATTTCAGTTATTTTTTCCAAAGGGTGTGCAACCAAATATTAAGTTAAGGGTGCCAATAATTTTGTCCAGCCCATTTTTGGAGTTTGGTGACATTATGTCCAATTTGCTTTTTTCCTCCCTTTTTTGGTTTAGTTCCAATACACACAAAGGGAATAAACATGTGTATAGCAAAACATGTGTTACTGCAATCCTTTTATGTTAGAAATACTTCATTTTTTTTGAAAAATTTCAGGGGTGCCAACATTTATGGCCATGACTGTATATCTACCCAAGAGAGCTTATACAGGAGGATCTGTAATGGAGTATCTGCAACAGTTTATTTCCTTCTATACATATAGCAGCTATTCCCAATATCAGGACATTCCACACATGTATATAACTATGAAAGCATCGGTCCAATAGTCTTCTCTACGTAATTCAAGTGTGTGTCTATTTCTGTTGGTCTGACCCAGGGATGTGCAACATGTGGTGCTCCCAGTTGTTTTATAACTACAACTCCCAGCATGCTTGAATAACCTTTTACTGGGAGCTACAAGTTTCACAACAGCTGGGGAACCACAGGTTGTCCACCATGGCCTTACCTATCTCTGTACTGTGTAAATGCCCATGCACACTACGGAATTTCAACCAGAGGTTTCGGTGCAGCAGCCTCTCATTTTTTTTAAAATGGGTTTCTGCTGCACTGTGCACCCTGCGGATATACTGCAGGGAAAGGTCCCATTCCAGACTGGAAGAATTAACATGTTTATTATTTTGGCAGAATACTACTGTCACGATTCGGCTGGCTGGAGGTGGATCCTCTGTGCCAGAGAGGGATTGGCGTGGACCGTGCTGGTGGACCGGTTCTAAGTTGCTACTGGTATTCACCAGAGCCCGCCGCAAAGCAGGGTTGGTCTTGCAGCGGCAGTAGCAACCAGGTCGTATCCACTAGCAACGGCTCAACCTCTCTGACTGCTGAAGATAGGCGCGGTACAAGGGAGTAGACAAGAGCAAGGTCGGACGTAGCAGAAGGTCAGGGCAGGCAGCAAGGATCGTAGTCAGGGGCAACGGCAGGAGGTCTGGAACACAGGCTAGGAACACACAAGGAAACGCTTTCACTGGCACAATGGCAACAAGATCCGGCGAGGGAGTGCAGGGGAAGTGAGGTATAAATAGGGAGTGCACAGGTGAACACACTAATTAAGCCAGCTGCGCCAATCAGTGGCGCAGTGGCCCTTTAAATTGCAGAGACCCGGCGCGCGTGCGCCCTAAGGAGTGGGGCCGCGCGCGCCGGGACAAGACCGACGGAGAGCGAGTCCGGTACGGGAGCCGGGATGCGCATCGCGAGCGGGCGCCTCCCGCATCGCGAATCGCATCCCGGCTGAGAGAGGTATTGCAGCGCACCCGGTCAGCAGGTCTGACCGGGGCGCTGCAAATGCGAGGATGTTGCGAGCGCTCCGGGGAGGAGCGGGGACCCGGAGCGCTCGGCGTAACAACTACGCAGAACTGCACTGACGTCAATGGGGATGCCGCATGTTCAGAACACAGATTCATTATGGCGATGCTTGTGGAAAATGTAATGTTGGCCCAGGATTTCTATAGGTAGATATTCTGTAGTGTGCACACACACTTAAAAAGGGGTACTCCAGTGGAAAACAATATGTTTTTTTTAAATCAACTGGTGCCAGAAAGTTAAACAGATTTGTAAATTACTTTAAGAGGTGTCAGCAGAGAGCACTGTGGTCAGACAGAAAATAACTCAACTTCAGCAGCTGGAAAGTACTGGAAGGATTAAGAAATTTTATTAGAAGTAATAAGTAATTTCCAAATAAGTTTAAACTTCCTGGCACCAGTTAATTTAAAAAAAAAAAAAAAAAAAAAAAAAAAAAAAAAATTCCACCAGAGTACCCCTTTAAGCTGGACGGACATTGTGAAAGAAAATGAATGCACATATTACGCTGGGTTCACACTGTGGAATCTCTGGGCAGAAATTTTGCTGGAGATCAAACCGACGACACTAGGACCGCGCGGACTGCATTGCCGTCCCCATAGATGTCAATGCATTTCTGAGCAGATCTCCCAAAAGATCCACCCAGAAAAGCATTGCCGTCTATGGGGACGGCAATGCAGTGCGCGTGGTCCTAGCGCTGCCGGCTAGATCTTCAGCAGAAATTCTGCCAGAGATTCCGTAGTGTGAACCTAGCCTTAGATTTTGGCATGTCTGATATTTCTGTTCTCAGGGAATATAAGCACTACAGAAGTCTGTCAGTGGTCTTCTCCCTTCTTCCGATTGAGAACACATGCACGCTTTGGTTGAGCGTGCATACGTCTTGGGGCGAGCTTTAGAGTATGTTCACACGGTAGGAAAATGTGTGGAATGTCAAACGGGTGGACATTTCGCACATTTGAAAAAGTTCTGGCAGGCGCTAGGACCTCTCGGAAATGCGAGTCTCATAGACGGCAATGCATTTCCGAGTGAAATCCGCAGAAAGAATTGACACGTCTACTCTTCCTGCAGACGACGGAATCAGGATTTACATGGCAGAAACATCTGCCGTGGAAATTTCACTGTTTGCACAGTGCAGCAGAATCCCATTGAAATCAATGGGACTCTGCTGCAGCGGAATGTCTGTGCGGAATATTCCAGCAGAATTCTGCAGTGTGAACATAACCTTACCCTCTTCCATCATCCATTCTATGTACACCCATGCGATTGGTCATTTGAGTTCTTTCGGTCCACTACCCCATCTATATCGTAATGCAAAAAAAAAAAAAAAAAAAAACGGAAAGCATTTGACTTTTTTATTGATTTTTATTGATTGGTCCCTGGGTAAGAAAAACAAAAAAAAGTCATTTAATTTTTGAGCAAAAATTTGTTCTTGTTTTTGATTATATCCCAGACTGGTGGTCTGCAGCCCGATAACCTCCAAAGAGGAAAGCGACAATGGGCAGACCGTCTAGGAAAGTGGTCTACAACCGTTTGGCATGCTGGGAGTTGTAGTTTTGGAGAGCCCATAGCCTAGGACAGGGTTTTCTAAACAATGGGGGGATATTTATCAAAACCTGTCCGGAGGAAAAGTTGCTGAGTTGCCCATAGCAACCAATCAGATCGCTTCTTTCATTTTTCACAGGCCTCTTTGAAAATGAAAGTAGCAATCTGATTGGTTGCTATGGGCAACTCAGCAACTTTTCCTCTGGAGAGGTTTTGATAAATCTCCCCCAGTGTGTCTCCAGCGGCTTCAAAACTACAACTCCCAGCATGCCCGGACAGCCTTCGGCTGTCCGGGCATGCTGGGAGTTGTAGTTTTGCAACTGCTGGAGACACACCGTTTGGAAAACACTGACCTAATGTATAGTATCGCTCCTAGGCGATGATCAGTATCGCTCCTAGGCGATGATCAGCAGCGATGACTCTACATTGACAGAAGACACGTCGCGTTTCATACTTAGGGCACCAAGGCTTCTTTGACAGATTCCGGTACCCGGGAGGCGTAGTAGTCGTAGTTGCGCAGAGCTGCCAGAACCCCAGCGGAGTTCATGTGTTTCACATCTTTGTGGTATTGAAATGCGTTGCCATGGATATCAGTGATTTTACCTAAGGAAAGACAAGGGTACAGTATAAGTGAGAACGCCCTGGCATTTTAGGGCAGCAATGGGATCCATTCACTGGTAAAACCTCTGTATTAGGCTGGGTTCACACCACGTTTTTGCCATACTGTATTCAATCCGTTTTTCTTAAGAAAACCGTATGGCAAAAAAAGGGATGGAACAGTATGGGGGAAAAAGTAAACCGTATTCGTTTTTAAACAGTATACTGTTTTTAAAAGTGCATACAATTCCATAAGTTTTTATAGAAAAAAAAAACATAAGTTTTTGAAAATTTTGTATATTTTTAATGGGTGGGGACTTTAGGATGCAAATGCGCATGTGCAAAGTAAAAACCGTAAACGTTTTTACCATATGGAACTGTATACATGTGAGGTCCCATTGACGTCCAGGTTAAAAAAAAAAGTATGCGGTTGCAGTACGGTTTTTAAACCGGAGACAAAATCGTGGTCAACCATGGTTTTGACTCCGGTTTAAAAACCATACTGCAACCGCATACGTTTTTTTTAAATTTTTTTATTTAACATGGACGTCAATGGGAAACGCACATGTATACGGTTCCATACGGGAAAAACGTATACGTTTTTACTTTGCACATGCGCATTTGCATCCTAAAGTCCCCACCCAAGACCCCTCCCATTAAAAATGGACAACATTTTCAAAAACGTATGGGTTTTTTTTTTCTATAAAAACTGACGGAACTGTATACACTTTTAAATACAGTATACTGTTTAAAAACGCATACGGTTTACTTTTTTCCATACTGTTCCATCCGTTTTTTTGCCATACGGTTTTCTTTAGAAAAACGGATTGAAAACAGTATGGCAAAAAATGTGATGTGAACCCAGCCTTACTGAAGTGCATGCACTGAACTCCTGTCTGGTAGCGCCCCCTACAGTACAGGGAGGTATTAGGCCGCTTTCACACTATAGAATGCTCTGTTTTAAAGATCCGTTATAATGATCCGTTAACAAAACCATTAAAAATGGACGGTAAATGTCCCCATTATAGTCTATGGTATTTTTACATTACCCGTTTTAACCCGTCATAGCCCGTTATTAATAACGAACGTTATTTTGTGACGTGAGAGGTAATGGAAGAAAAAGTGCATGCAGGGCTAATTAGGGATGCATCAAAATTTCGCCCACCGAAAATTTTCGCTGAAAAATGGCCTTTTTGACTAAGGGATTTTCCTACCGATAATTTCAGTGGGCGTGGCTTAAAGTAGGGCATGGCTTGGAACTTACATAAGCAAGTCTGGCTGAAGACGCGCAGTAAGCGCTAAGTACCAGCGGGAGCACAATTTGTGAAGCAGGGTAATGCATCCTTTATTTTCCCCCCAGAAAAGTCCCATAGTTCATAAAGTGTACAGGGTGTGATGGGTGCATTGAATTATTTAGTATTGCCGCCTCTCTCCGGTGCCACACTGCCTCCTCCTCCCGTGTGTCCCTGGCCGCGGAAGGAAGCTCGGGGAGACTGCAGTACTCCCTGTGCCACAGCGTGTTCCCCCCTCCTCTGGTCAGATCCCGTCTGAGCCCTTAGAACACCGTCTCTCCTCCCAGCAGTGCCGAACGCTGGGAGGAGGTAAATTAACCCCTCCACGACTGGCCGCTGTATGTATACAGCGCAGCCGTGCAGCTGCTGTATGAAGGGAGCTCAAGAGTTGAGCTCGCTTCATACTGGCCAATGCCGGACATAACCGATCTGGGTGACATCCGGCATTAACCCTTTAGATGCCACCATGAAAGTTTATTACTGCGTATAACGTGGCAAAAACAATCTTCGGTAGCTAATTGGAGCTGATCGAGACACCCACTGCAAAACCTGCAGGGTCCCGATCAGCTGAAAGGACGGGCGGAGGTTCCCTCCCTCCCTTTCTCGCCAGTACATGTCCGGGCCCGTCTGAAGTTTGCTAGAGAGCATTTGAATGATCCAGAAGAGGATTGGGAGAATGTCATATGGTCAGATGAAACCAAAGTAGAACTTTTTGGTAAAAACTCAACTCGTAGTGTTTGGAGGAGAAATAATTCTGAGTTGCATCCAAAGAACATCATACCTACTGTGAAGCATGGGGGTGGAAACCTCATACTTTGGGCTGTTTTTCTGCAAAGGGACCAGGACAACTGATCCTTGTAAAGGAAAGAATAAATGGGGCCATGTATTGTGAGATTTTGAGTGAAAACCTCTTATCAGCAAGGGCATTGAAGATGAAATGTGGCTGGGCCTTTCAGCATGACAATGATCCCAAACACACAGCCCCGGGCAATGAAGGAGTGGCTTTGTAAGAAGCATTTCAAGGTCCAGGAGTGGCCTAGTCAGTCTCCAGATCTCAACCCCATAGAAAACCTTTGGAGGGAGTTGAAAGTCCGTGTTGCCCAGTGACAGCCCCAAAACATCACTGCTCTAGAGGAGATCTGCATGGAGGAATGGGCCAATATACCAGCAACAGTGTGTGAAAAGCTTGGGAAGACTTACAGAAAACGTTTGACCTCTGTCATTGCCAACAAAGGGTATATAACAAAGTATTGAGATGAACTTTTGTTATTGACCAAATACTTATTTTTCCACCATAATTTGCAAAAAAATTCTTTAAAAATCAGACAATGTGATTTTATGGATTTTTTTTCTCATTCTGTCTCTCATAGTTGAGGTTATAACCTATGATGAAAATTACAGGACTCTCATCTTTTTAAGTGGGAGAACTTGCACAATTTGTGACTGACTAAATATGTTTTTTGCCCACTGTATGTACCGTATTTTTCGTCCTATAGGACGCACCGGCGTATAAGACGCACCCAATTTTTAGGGGCAAAATCTAAAAAAATAAAGATTTTAAACCCAATAGTGGTCTTCAACCTGCGGACCTCCAGATGTTGCAAAACTACAACTCCCAGCATGCCCGGACAGCCAACGGCTGTCCGGGCATGCTGGGAGTTGTAGTTTTGCAACATCTGGAGGTCCGCAGATTGAAGAACACTGCAGGAGGAGGTAATACTCACGTGTCCCCGCCGCTCCGAACCCGTCACCGCTGCCCTGGATGTCGCTCCATCGCTGTCCCCGCATCCCCGTCGCTCTGGAACGTCTCTGCTGCCGGCCGGGTATCCTCGCTCTCCGTGATGACGAGGAAGGAGAGCGCCGGCCATACAGGGGATCCCTGAACGGAGAAGACACCGAGGAGGCAGGTAAGGTCCCTCCCGGTGTCCTGTTAGCACTAACCCGGCTATTCAGTCGGGCTGTTCGGGACTGCCGCGGTGAAATCGCGGCGGTCCCGAACAGCCCGACTTAACAGCCGGGTTAGTGTCACTTTCCCTTCAGACGCGGCGATCAGCTTTGATCGCCGCATCTGAAGGGTTAATACAGGGCATCACCGCGATCGGTGATGTCCTGTATTAGCCGCTGGTCCCGGCCGTTGATGGCTGCAGGGACCGCCGCGATAGGGGTGTATTCGCCGTATAAGACGCACCCACTTTTTCCCCCCAGTTTTGGGGAAGAAAAAGTGCGTCTTATACGGCGAAAAATACGGTATATATATATATATATATATATATATATATATATATAATGTACAAACAAGAAAGTTGCAACAGCACTCTAGGTCAAAAAAATGGAGGCTCTCAGCGCACTTTTTGATCAAAATGTGTCCCCCCATCCACCACGCGGAGGTGGCCTCATATCGGATGGGACCCTAACATGATAACTCACCTCTGCTGTGCATATGTATATATTTTTTTTTTTTTTTTTTTTTTTGTACAAAATGTTTTTTTTTTTTTTGGAAAGCTGTTAAGCCAAGAAATAAAGCCTAAAATTAGGCATGGATAAACCCCCTTCCCCAAACTCAAATTTATTTACAGCACTGCCAATAATGCCAAAAAACAGTAAAAACAATTACTGTTTGTTTTCTATAAACAGAAGCCATACTGCAAATGTAAACAGAGCCTTAGCCAACAGGGTTTATGTATTAGAATGTGACTTCCATATGGACCCTCCATTACTTTTCACCGATATTTTTAGCAGTGGACACCCCTCTACCCTCTGGTGGCATGTACAGATTTTAGAAGGTGAATGACATACAGTATAAAGGGGACATAGAATAGGCTTAATATAAGGCTGAGGACCTATCATCCCAGTGGTCACTGCTTCCTCACCTCCTACTGCATGCAGGATCGCCTCCGGAGCGCACGTGTCCCACTTTTTGCAGCCTGGACTGGCGAACACGTAGGCGGAGGCCTGCCCTTCAATCAGCTGAATGATCTGGAAAAAAAAAAAAGGAAACATGCTATGTGAATATGGCGTGTCATATTATCCTAATTTCTTATCCCTAATTTATTTTATTATCATCAATAGGTTGTCTGTGTAAGACTATGTTAACACAGTATAAAACGTACCAAATTCCAAAAAACTGACAATTATTCTATATGTAAAGATGGTCTAAGGCTTCCTTCAGACTAACTTGTTACACAGCGCTTTATTTGGACTGGAAATAAAACAATCAAAAAATATTTTGTGCATGACCTAGAGAAAAGGGGTATTTTAGAGAGGCGACCCCATTTAAGGAGATATGCAACGTAAAAAATGTATTCTTTATCCACAGCACCGCTGGGACCCCCTGGGATCTCCTGTACAGGGACCGGGCTCTGCTTCTGTAATGACGTGTCGCACACAGAACGTAAGCTGGTCGAAACACCCCCACTTCATTCATCTATATGGGAGAGGCGGAGACCCAGCATTCATGTGTCTCCGCCTCTCCCATAGAGATGAATGGAGGGGGGCTTGTTTCGACCAGTTTACGTGCTGGGTGTGACACGTCATTACAGGAGCAGAGCAGGGGCCCCATACGGGAGATACTCCACTGGGTCCCCATGTTATCAGACACTTAGGCCCCTTTCACACTACAGGTATCATCCTGCTTTTTACTGCCATTATTTTACAATAACGGATGAAAAAAAAAAAAAAACGGATGCAAAGACTGGTAATAACGGATGATAACTGATGACCATCATCCGGTATTTTAAATTTTTATGTTGTTCATCCGCAATTACCAGTTACATCCGGGTTTTTCTTATCATTATTATTTTTAACCCTTTTTTGTAACGCTGTACTGAGCATGCTCAGTACAAAAATCGGATGTTAAAAACCCTGACAATAACTGATGATAACAAATGTTTTTTTTTAACATCCGGTTCCCATAGACTTCAATGTTAAATTTTAACGTCCGGTTTTTCACTTTTTATTTTTTTGCCGGACCAAAAATGAGTGCATGCATCGTCTTTTGTGTCGGCAAAATTTACTGACATTAGTAAAAATGGACATGCCTGATGCAAAAGGATGTTCAAAAAATCCTATTGACATGAATGGGATTTTTTGACAGCCGTTTTCAGGACTTTTTGCCTGGAGTAATAACGGCGTTTTTTTTTTACAGGATGATACCTGTAGTGTAAAAGGGGCCTTATTCCCTATCTTGCAGATCGGGTATACGTTTTTTTTCCGCCATGTATCTCCTTTGACAAGCTCCATTAAGTTCAGTACGATAGTTACCTTATTTCCGGCACCTCCCACTCGCACCACTTTATCAGGGTTGATGACGGCAATGCAGTCATTCACCAGTTTGCTGCTGTGCGACCTGGTGGTGGTGACTATATGCTGTCCTTCAGGGACTTCCTTCAGCTCGAAACCGAACGCTCCGACACCAAGGACACCCCAGATGGTCCTTCCCAGGACAGCGTTGTCACCAGCCTGAAATTATACAGCAAGTCATAGAATAAAACCAAAATATCTGATCCGGTCATAAACAAGGGGGAGATAATCAGAACCTCCTGCAACAAAATATATGGTGTAGTTAGTGCCAAGAAACTGCCTGATTATAATGTTTAAGACCCACTATTTTAATGTTAGATAACAGACTTAAAGGGATACTCTGCTGCTCAGCGTTTGGAACAAGCTGTTCTAAACGCTGGAGCCGGTGCCGGGAGCTTGTGATGTCATAGCCCCCCCCATGATGTCACGCCCCGCCCCCTCAATGCAAGTCTATGGGAGAGGGCGTGACGGCTGAGTACCCCTTTAAGTGAGCACGGATCTGTGAGGATGGTCAGAGTAATTTCCTGGAAATCCACTTTCTTATTGAATAAGAGATAAAGGGATTTAGGAGGGTCCTATTCATACTCTCCTGGGAATGTTAGATTATCAAGATATAGCTAAAAAAAAAATATATATTTATTTAATATTAATAATATTTTATTACCTGATAGTTATAGTAGGGCTGGTTTATGACTCCAGCAATTGCTTTTCCTTCATAGGCAATTCCAATAAGAACAGTTACATGATCCAGGAGACCTGCAGAAAAAAGGGAGCATCAGTTCATTGCCCTCGACCCTTAAAATGGGCTCTGTATGTTGTACATCTTGGCAAAGCATTACCTTTCTAATATACTTCATAAAAAAATATTATATTCTTTCTTATAAAAAAAAAAAAAAAAAAAGACCACTATGGCTGCAGCATCATCTTTGTCCAAGCTGAAGCACAGGCTGGGACAAAGTCCAGGAAGTGAGGGTGGGACCAGCACTCCTCTGTGCTCACTCCTGTCCTATCAGACTGCAGTATGAAAACAGAAAGGAGGGGGTTACAGAGCAGCCTGCAGTGATTGGATGAAGAGACACAGCACAGAAGACTCAGGGAGGAAGTTAATGCATGGTGAGTAAGGGCAGGCTCAATGCTTGCCTGGGACACACTTCTTCCTGAGCAGTGGATGTCAGAATGCGTGAGCAGCAGAACAGAGGGATTTGTGAGCCAAATACAGAAGCTAGACACATAAAAATACATGTAAAGAATCTGCGTGACCTAGTGGTAGTCTTTTGGCAGGATTTGGCCCGGAATGCATTGCCGTCAGTGAGGACATAACATATCCAGGCCTGTTGCCCACACAGATTGTGTAGTGTGAATGGGTCCTAAGGCACCTGTAATGTTTGTTCTGCTAGTCTGAGCAGCCAATACTTCAGGAAGTATTTGTTTACTGAGAGAGTAGTGGATGCATGGAATAGCCTTCATGGAGAAGTGGTAGCTAAAACAGTGAAGGAGTTGAAGCATACATTGGATAGGCATAAGGCTATCCTTCATATAAGATAGGAATAGGCATAAGGCTATCCTTCATATAAGATAGGAATAGGCATAAGGCTAACCTTCATATAAGATAGGAATAGGCATAAGGCTATCCTTCATATAAGATAGGAATAGGCATAAGGCTATCCTTCATATAAGCTAGGAATAGGCATAAGGCTATCCTTCATATAAGATAGGAATAGGCATAAGGCTATCCTTCATATAAGATAGGGATAGGTATAAGGCTATCCTTCATATAAGATAGGGATAGGTATAAGGCTATCCTTCATATAAGATAGGGATAGGCATAAGGCTATCCTTCATATAAGATAGGGATAGGCATAAGGCTATCCTTCATATAAGATAGGGATAGGTATAAGGCTATCCTCCATATAAGATAGGAATAGGCATAAGGCTGTCCTTCATATAAGATAGGGATAAGTATAAGACTATCCTTCATATAAGATAGGGCCAGAGACCATTCATAGTATTCAGAATATTGGACAGACTAGACAGGCCGAACGGTTCTTATCTGCCGACACATTCTATGATCGTAAGTAGACAACCACAGGTTGGTGTAAAACGGGCCAACAGGTAGGTCTGTAACGCTTTCCACCCTTTGAATGTAGGCAATGTTCCTATTTGCTGACAACAAGCAGAGGTTTTGGAATTTGTAAGCAATTATAAACCAAAGCAAATGATAATAGAATGCACAATATTTTAATTTTACAATAATTAAGCAGTGAATTAGGAACCGACCTTCTGTATATTCTTTAGTGCCATCGAGAGGGTCCACCCAAACCACCAACTAGAGAAAAAAAATACAGATTCATATAAACAACTGAACCATCATTGTAGAAAAGGTTCTCTTCAGAAACTATCACACATAAAAAGGTGACCCCCCCCCCCCCTGAAGAAATAGGGTGGGGTCCTGAAGATCTCATACAACCTATAAAACAATGGCGGATGTGACCACCACGAGGAGGTTACCTCTTCTTCCTTGATGTTGTTGTACTGTGATGGGAACGCAGCCTTCAGGATATCTTCTGACTGTCCCGTCTCGATCAATTCCTCGGATATCTCTTCGGAGGGCAAATCCTTCATAGAGGGGACAAAAACCTTAGTCTGTATTTTTTGGGGCTTCTATAATTTCCTATCAATAAAGATATTTTGTTACCCGCATGGCAAGCGCGTAGGGTCACGAAATGGAGTGTGGGCTGATGAGACAAGGTATAAGCAGAACACATTACAGATCTCTTAGGGCCCATTCACACAACCAACTCTCTGTGGACAATAGGGTTGCCACCTGGCCGGTATTTTGGCCATCCAGACGGTATTTTTATATAAAAAATACCAGCAATGCAATGGACGGTATATATCCAACCAATCCTCCCACTGCCGGAATGTTGCACCATATACTATACCAGTGTTTCCCAACCAGAGCGCCTCCAGCGGTAGCAAAAACAACAACTCCCAGCATGCCCGGACAGCCAACGGCATGCCCAGGGAGTTGTAGTTTTTGATTGACGGACGATATGTGCCACCAAGACTCCTGGCCTTGGTGGAGTAAATCGGAATATTTTTCCAGTATCAGTGCTGCGCTGCAGCCTGATGCTATGTCTGTAGTGTGGCTGGAAGGTCAACCTGGGATGGCTTTACTGGGAATGACCAAGTGCAGGGTGGGGGGGGTCATTCCTCACAGTCCAGGCCGGGTTTTCCTGGCTCTAAAGTCAGGCTCCCTCAGCAGGTGAGCGGGATTGTCTTTTGGGAGCTGACATAGCCAGGAGAAGCTGTGTGAGGAGCTTTGTCCTGGATACCAGGAAAGCCATTGCTGTGTGCCACGCGGCACAAACCCCGGGTGTGAATGAACACCAAAGGAAGTTAAAAGGGTACTCCGGCGCTTAAACATCCAAAGGATAGGGGATAAGATGCCTGATCGCGGGAGTCCCGCCGCTGGGGACCCCATGATCTTGCACGCCGCACCCCGTTTAAAATCACTCCCCGGAGCGTGTTTGCTCCGGGTCTGATTACTGTCGATCACGGGGCCGGAGCGTTGTGATGTCAAGGCTCCGCCCCCTCAATGCAAGCCTATGGGAGGGGAACTGATGTTAAACGGGGTGCGGCGTGGAAGATCACGGGGGTCACCAGCGGTGGGACCCCCGCGATCAGGCATCTTATCCCCTATCCTTTGGATAGGGGATAAGATGTCTAAGCGCCGGAGTACTCCTTTTAAGTTGGACTTTATGCTGTTTCATTTCTCCTGCGTTAAAGACTGTGTTTACCATTCATTTAAGTATGAATAAAACACTGGACGTTGCTTTAAAAATGCTGTCTCCGTACCTTTATACTGCTAACTGCACCTCACTGCAAGAGCGAGTCATCACAATATATGTATATATATATTATATAAAAATTAGATATTATTAGACAACATGTTTTGAAAGGGAACCCTAATGATAGACCTGGTGATGAAAGGGGCTCCCATTGATATTGCGTTGTCAGTTTTTCACCAGAACTAAAAAGGAAATGCGTTTCCAAAGTGAACCCCCCTCCTTTCTGATAATGGGCCTGAAGAAGAAAGGCGTTCCCTTTGGAAACGAGTTAGCCAGTTTATGACCAGAACTAAAATGACAACGAATTTCAAAAGGTGATATGATGATAGACCTGATGGAAAAAGGGGTTCCCTATCAAAACGCGTTGTCACTTTATTACCAGAACTGGAAGGACAACACATTATAAAAAGGGAACCCCCCCCCCCCCCTTACTGATGATAGACCTGATGAAGAAAGGAATTCCCTTTCGAAACCCGTTGTCCATTTAGATCTGGTAAGGTTTCAGGAAGCATCCGTTTTCTCCAGTATATCTGGATCTTCTCTCGTCTAGAGAAAGACAAAAAGGGTACCTCACATTTGTTACCCACCATGCCCTCCCCTCCCCCCCCCAAACAGGTTAAAGTGGTATTTCCCTTCTTATAGAATGCAATGGAGTGGCCTGAGGTCTGAATACAGCACATGGTTCTGCAATATAAATTATGGATAATAGATATCAGTCCTCACCTCTTCTCCGATGATGGTTAACTTCGGAAACTTTTTCGCAAGAGAGGTGCAAATACTTTGCTGCGCCAGTCGATCCGCTGCGGTCTGTAGGTCATTGGCACCAGTCTGGAACACACAGATATATTAGACTGATTTCTAAGCTCACTATACATATTAGATATTTGTTGACTGAACCCAGAGAACCAACTAAAGCAGTGTTTCCCAACCCGTGTGTCTCCAGCTGTTGCAAAACTACAACTCATAGCATGCCCGGACAGCCGTTGGCTGTCCGGGCATGCTGGGAGTTATAGTTTTGCAACAGTTGGAGACATACTGGTTAAAGAACCCTGATCTAATGCCCCATAATTTAGTTCACGGAAACATAAGCCCTTACCAGAGGAGCCTACAAGCAGCTTTCTCCCCACATGGTCGTTCGGCTGATATGTGCATGAGTATGTGGTAATCAGAAGAGATAGCTAAGCATTCAGGGGATACCCAGGAATAGAAAAACAGAGCTACTTTCTTCCAAAAACAGCGCTACCTCTGTCCTCAGGCTATGTGTGGTATTACAACTTGGCTGCATTCAGTTCAATAGAACTGAGCTGCAATACCACACACAACCTGAGGACAGGGGTGGTGCTATTTTATTATTTTTTTATTTTTTTTTTTATTTTAAGAAATCTATGTTCATTTATGTTTTTCTAATTCTATATAACGCCTTCAAGTGTATGGGCAGCTTTAGGTTTTCCTACGTCACATTACTGTACAGGGTTTACTTACCGGAGCGCAGAACACAAAAGCAAAACTATGTGCAGTCACTGAACAAGCAGGAGATACTGGAAAATTCTAGATCATGCCCAATCCTGAATTTAAGGGGATACACCACCCCTCTGACCATATAGAGTAAGTGCGCTCTCTGAAAAGAGGAGTGTGCAGGTGTATGGGGGCAACAGGGAGAGATAGCGGTTAAGCACTGTCCAAGGCTAGGTTGACTCAGTTTTGCAAATATAGCAAAAAAAAATAAAATTGGGATTAAAAAAAGTCTGTATATTTGCAAAATAACATCCTGTGCTAGGCTAGGTTTACATGGTGGAAAATTTGAGGAATGTCTCCTCTAAAAACACAGACGGCCATTCCACAAATTTTCATGTTTCGCCGGTGCTATGACCACTCGGAAATGCGTTGTCTCAATAAACTGAAATGTGTTTCCGAGCGGATTCTGTCAAAAGAATGAACATGGTCATTCTTTTGGCAGACATCGGAATCGGAATTTCTACGGTGTAAAAATCTGCAGGGGAAATTCAGCTGTGCGGATGGTGCAGCAGAATCCAATTAAAAACAATGGGACTCTGCAGCAACAAAATTTCTGAGTGGAATTTTCTCTAGGAAACTACGTTGTGTGAACATGGCCTTAAAGGGGTACTCCGCTGCTCAGGGTTTGGAAAAACTGTTTTGAACGCTGGAGCCGGCGCTGGGAGCTCGTGACATCATATCCCCGCCACCTCATGATGGCATGAGGGGGCGGGGCTATGACTTCATGAGGGGCGGGGCTATGATGTCACGAGCTCCCGGCGCCAGCTCCAACGTTTGGAACAGTTTGTTCCAAAAGCTGAGCAGCGGAGTACCCCTTTAAAAGGGGTACTCCGCCCCTAGACATCTTATCCCTATCCAATGGATAGGGGATAAGATGTCTGACCGCCGGGGTTTTGCCGTTGGGGACCCCAGTGATCTCGGCTGCGACACCCCACTGTGTGCGTAATGGCGGGTGATACAGCATCGTAACATCACAGCTCCGCCCCTCCTTACATCACGGCTCCGCTCCCTCAATACAAGTCTATGGGAGGGGGCGTGGCAGTCTGTATTGAGGGGCGGAGCCGTGATGTCACAATGCTATAACCCCTTTATCGCCCTTCATTACGCACAGAGCGAGTTTGCTCTGTGCAGTGATGACAGCGGAGATAGTGGATAAGATGTCTGGGGGTGGAGTACCCCTTTAAAGTCTATGGAAACAACACGTCTGTCCATGCGCACATTTGCTCGTCCATAAAAAGAAGAAGAAGAAAAAAAAAAAAAAAAAATAGTCTTATTATCTATGGTTACAATAAAACCAGAAATGCACTGTTAGCATAAAATGTATGGCCAGCTCTAGTCTACATAGGTAGAAAAGTAGTATAACACAGCTCTAGTGCCAATGCACGCCACCTAGTACCCATGTTAAGTCAAGATGTTTGCCCCAGGTTATTGGGCTAATATTACTGCCCAATCCGTGTTGCATGGCATATATATGTGTGTATATCTCTATCTATCTCTCGTGTGTGTGTGTATGTGTTCAGTACAAGTCAGAACAGTATTACGGCCTTTTACATCATTTTATGACTGCAGTAAAACAATCAATCAATCAATCGATGAGCCTTGTACATTCACCTTTTCAATGATGCCCAGGTTTCCTCCGCTCATGACGCCTCTGACGATTGTTCCGGCCTTATCAGCCACAGAGTGCGCCGAGGCCACCAACCTCGCTAACAATATCGGATCTGAAGACATTGTGAATGCTGGTCGGGAGCGTACAGAGAAAACCATTAGTATTCACCATAATATATAGAGTAAAACAATATATAATCACACTATTTGAATTGTGGCGGGAACTGGGCTATCAAAAAGGAAACAAACGCAAACATGAGAGAACATACAAACTCCATGCAGAAGTTGTCCTTGGCCAGGTCTGAGCCCACGACCCCAGTTAAAAGGGGTACTCTGCTGTTCAGCGTTTGGAACAAACTGTTCCGAACGCTGGAGCCGGCGCCAGGAGCTTGTGATGTCATAGCCCCGCCCCCCTCATGACGTCACACCCTGCCCCCTCAATGTAAGTCTATGGGAGGGAGCTATGACGTCACAAGCTCCCAGCGCTGGCTCCAGCGTTCGGAAAAGTTTGTTCCAAATGCTGAGCAGCGGAGTACCCCTTTAAAGATCCACCACCAGCAAGATCTGTAACCGGACCCCATTTCTTCCATGTGTCATTTATGCTACTGGTGTCTTCTTATGGGGAAAAGGTGCCTTGGGGCCCCTAGTCACAGGCCCCTGGTGCGAATGCAACCTCTCTACTCCCTATAGTTTAGCCCAGGGTCAAGTCCTGGTGAAAAAAAGTCTGGGAACTCACCCAAGATTTTCACTCAAGGGCTGGTCCTGTAGGACTCCTGCTAATGAGAATGGTGTTCCTGCTGTGGAAAAAGTGCAGGAACTCAGTTCCCACAGGACTGGAGCCCTGGTTATGCCCCTGGATAGGATATCCAACCCCCTTAAAAGGTAAAGTATCATGGTAAAGAAAAGTATCCCATATCCGCAGGATAGTTTTAGATTGCGGTATCCAGTACGGAGCCCCGGCTCTCGTGGCAAATCACGACCCCTGCACAAAGCAGGGACCGCCACACCCCCTCCATACACTCTATGGGACAGCCCTTCGCCTATCTTCAGGCTCTCCCATAGAGCTATATAGAGGGGGTCATGACGCGCCACTCCCGGTTGAGAGCAGGGGCTCCATAGAGGAGATTTAAATGGACAGTATCAGAATCAAAATCTTTTTATATGATGTACATCTTGGCAAAACATTAACCTTTCTAATATACTTAATAAGAAAATGTTATCTCCTTTTTATAGAAATCATGGCTTATAAAAAAAAAAGACCACTAGGGGTCCCCATACCATCCAGAACATAATCCTGTCCGGCTGCAGCATCATCTTTGTCCCAGCTGAAGCAGAGGCCGGGCCATAAAGTCAGGATAGAACTAGCACGCCTCTGAGCTCACTCCTATAACTTTTTTTTATTTTTCCACCTACAAAGCTATTTTTTTTGGTGCCACGGGACGCATTGCCACGGGACTCATGGTATTAACATTTTGATCACTTTTTAAGATGATTTCAAACGTGATGCTTTATGGCATGAAGATCAGTTGTAGCAGCATACAATAGAGGGCATAAGTGCAGCAGGAGCGGACGCCGTAGCGTTCATGGCAGGGACAACAGCTATTTCGTGGGATACTCCCACTTCCTCAGGTGAGGAAGTGGGAGTATCCCACGAAACAGCTGTCGTCACTGCCATGAACGCTACGGCATCCGCACCTGCTGCACTTATGCCTTCTATTGTATGCTGCTACAACTCATCTTCATGCAATAAAGCCTCACGTTTGAAGTCATCTTAAGTGGTGAGTGCCATCCTTCTCTTTATGCATTATTGTTGAGTCTGCGATGTGTGCACTCTAGGATTTAGCACCCCACTTACTCCTGCAACGGGATTTACACACGGATTAAGAGGTGACGTTTGCATGTGCCGGAGTATCAAACTTTTCCTACTATTATACATCATTATAAAAATGTTTTATATTTTATTTTATTTTTTATTTTTTATGGGAAAAGGGATTAGAATTTTTATAGGGGGGGGATGAGGATTTTTTTTTTTTAAATATGTTAAAAACATTTATTTTCTGCACTTATTTGGCCTTATTTGCACACCATGATTACATCCGCAATCGGACAACTGGACTAGGTATGCGCGCCAAAACTGTTCAAATGCAGCAGTGTTTGAATCGTTAGATGACATACATACACAGATATGTACTTTGAATATTTACAGCGCATAATAAAATTTCCTCCTAAATCAATCAAAATTGCTTTCAATATGCCATGTTCTCAAGGAGGATAAGCTGCCACCAGAGGTGTCTGGCAGTGGCTTACTCCATTGAGAATACATGCATGGTTGGCTGAGCTGAATGTGCATGTGTGTTGTGGGGAGATCAGGGGAGACAGCCATCCCCAGTATATGTATTTAGCCCACAGCTATCTACTGTGTATGACCTGCTTTAAAGAGGTATTCCAGGAAAAAAACCTCTCTTCTTTATATCATCTGGCTCCAGAAAGTTAAACAGATTTGTAAATTATTTCTAGTAAAAAATCTTAATCCTTCCAATAATTATCAGCTGCTGAAGTTGAGTTGTTCTTTTCTGGTTGGCAACAGTGCGCTCTGTTGACATCTCTGCTTGTATCGGGAACTGCAGAGTAGAAGAGGTTTACTATGGGGATTTGTTTCTACTCTGGACAGTTCCCGAGACACGTGTCATCAGAGGGCACTTAGACAGAAAAGAACAACTACACTTCAGCAGCTCATAAGTACTGAAAGGATTAAGTTTTTTTAACAGAAGTAATTTAGAAATCTGTTTAACTTTCTGGAGCCAGTTGAGATTTTATAATATATATATATATATATATATATATATATATATATATATATACACACACACACACACTTTTTTTTTACCTGGATAACCCCTTTAAACTCCAGCACCCTGAAGGTTATTGACACATGTAATCTCGGCCCCATTGTTTGCCGTCACCTTTACTCCGGCTTATAAGGAAACCTGAGTCATTTTATTGTGCAATTAAGACAATGAAATAGTGTTAAGAAACTGGAGAGGCATTTCTAGAATAATCACAAAAGCAGGTGCCGGTATTACTGACCTATACTACAAAAAAAATAAAAATTAAATAAATAAATAATCACACAAAAATTCTCTAAAACATTAAATAACTAACTATATCACAGCCAACAGCTTCATGACTATATTATGATCCCTGTACAAATCAGTAAAACAACAACCTTATATCTACGGTACAGTTCATACTAAACATACTATTTGCCTATAGACCCCTGATGACGTGGCTGGTGCAGAGAAACATGTACGGGGAGCAAAGTGTTAAATACCCTTGAAAGGGGTACTCCACTGCTCAGCGTTTGGAACAAACTGTTCCGAACGCTGGAGCCGAGAGCTTGTGATGTCATAGCCCCGCCCCCTCATGATGTCCCGTCCCACCCCCTCAATGCAAGTCTATGAGAGGAGGCGTGACGGCACGAGTTCCCAGCGCCGGCTCCAGCGTTCGGAACAGTTTGTTCCAACCGCTGAGCAGCAGAGTACCCCTTTAACATTAGTGTGTGGTTCACAAAGCACAGTGTACTGCAGACACCGGCGATTAAATCTCAGTAACACGTTCTCAGGTGGACCATAGCTTTTAACATTTATTCATTAAAAGTGACATTTTAACATTAGACACTTTACTAGGAGGGGGTGGGGGGTTTTAAATAGGCGTTTTGCACCCCACAACCTGGATTTTTCTGATGATCTGGGGTTTCGGTTTTCTTGTACATGAGGAGCACAATTTCTAGTCATTATATAACTTGTATATGGCAATTTTCAGTAGATTTCTGCTCTGCAGGCTTTATCTCTAATTTGCAGTTCTTACAGAGCTGGTGGGCGGAGCTCCCTCCTCTATAGAATTGTATTAGCTTGTGTTGCAGACACAGAACAAAGCTGAGCTGATTTCTAGAGTGGATGATTTCTAAAGTATTCCAGGAGAGGGAAGAGGTTTGGATTAGGCTAGATTCACATGGCCAATCACATCTGACCCGTTAAGGGGTACTCCCGTGGAAAACTTTTTTTTTTTTTTTAAATCAACTGGTGCCAGAAAGTTAAACAGATTTGTAAATCGCTTCTATTAAAAAAAATCTTAATCCTTCCAGTACTTTTTAGGAGCTGTATACTAAAGAGAAGTCCAATAAAGAAATGCATTTCCTCTGATGTCATGACCACAGTGCTCTCTGCTGACCTCTGCTGTCCATTTTAGGAACTGTCCAGAGCAGGAGAAAATTTTCATAGCAAACATATGCTGCTCTGGACAGTTCCTAAAATGGACAGCAGAGGTCAGCAGAGAGCACTGTGGTCATGACATCAGAGGAAATGCATTTCTTTTTTTGGATTTCACTTTAGTATACAGCCCCTAAAAAGTACTGGAATGATTAAGATTTTTTTTATAGAAGGGATTTACAAATCTGTTTAACTTTCTGGCACCAGTTGATTTAATAAAAAAGTTTTCCATGGGAGTACCCCTTTAAGGGTCTGATTGGCTCTTTTTTTTATTTTTTTTTTTGGGCCGATCAGACCCTAAAAGGGTAGGATGCAAACGACGACTGCCGCGTTCCGACGGCCCCTATTCACTTGCATGGGGTCCGTCGGTGATCTGGCAATTCTACAGGATTTTAGCTGAGAAAAAAAAATAAAAAATGGTGCTTGCTCCGTTTTTTTTCTCTGTGCTAAACTTGACGGAACTGCAGATGGAGCTCCGCCTAACGGAGGGACGGCAGTGTGAACGAGGCCTAACAAGAAAAAGAAGCATTTTTGTCTAACAAGATTTAATACAAAGGGGGAGATTTATCAAAACCTGTGCAGAGGAAAACTTGCCCAGTTGCCCATAGCAACCAATCAGCTTGCTTCTTTCATTTTTATGAAGGCCTGTGAAAAATGAAAGAAGCCATCTGATTGGTTGCTATGGGAAACTGAGCAAGTTTTCCTCTGCACAGGTTTTGATAAATCTCCCCCAAAGTTCCTTATTTTCACTTGTAGTATTCATCAGCTTTACTAACCTGGTGGTACAGGCTGGTAGTGCGGGCGACACTGATGATAATGATCCTTACCCATCCCCGATCCGTGGCCCTGTTCGCCTGTTATCCTCCTCATTAGGACGGCAGGCTTGATGCACAGGTGGCACTCCAAGAGAAAGATAAAGTCACCGCTTCACGCCTGCTCGGAGCCAGGCAGAGTAAGGAAACAGCAGCGGCGCACCAAGCCTGCGCCCGCATAACAGGCCAACTTGACTGTAGGCAGGACACACACTTGTCTTTGTACAGTGATCCCTCAACTTACAAATGGCCTCAACATACAATAGTTTCAACATGCAATGGTCTTTTCTGGACCATTGTAACTTGAAACCAGACTCAACATACAATGTACGGACAGTCCAGATCTGTGAAACGTGTCAATGAACTGACCAATCAGAATGGGCATTCACTGGTAAGACTCCTGTATTACTGAAGCGTATGCACTGACTGGTATCCGGTAGTGCCCCCTACAGTACAGGGAGGTATTACATGTTCTGTACTCTTTACCTGTATTACTGAAGTGTATGCACTGACTGGTGTCTGGTAGCGCCCCCTACAGTACAGGGAGGTATTACATGTTCTGTACTCTTTACCTGTACCAGGGTTAGCTGCTCCTTTGGACACCAGGTGAGGGCGGCTCCATGTTACTTTTTTAGGACACTGTGTACTGTACAGGACCCTGAAGAAGCTCCTGTCCTCTACATAGACCAGTGTTTCCCAAGCAGGGTGCCCCCAGCTGTTGCAAAACTACAACTCCCAGCATGCCCGGACAGCCAAAGGCTGTCCAGGCATGCTGGGAGTTGTAGTTTTGCAACAGCTGGGGGCTCCCTGCTTGGGAAACACTGAAATAGACAGTGATTTACAGCTCCAGCAGATCTTTCTTACTTTTATATGAAAGGACTTGCTTTATCTGTATTAGGCTGGGTTCACACTACGTTTTTGCCATACTGTTTTCAATCCGTTTTTCTAAAAAAAAACGTATGGCAAAAAAACGGATGGAACAGTATGGAAAAAAGTAAACCGTATGAGTTTTTAAACAGTATACTGTTTTTAAAAGTGCATACAGTTCCGTCAGTTTTTATAGAAAAAAATACGTTTTTGAAAATTTTGTCCATTTTTAATGGGAGGGGTCTTGGGTGGGGACTTTAGGATTCAAATGCGCATGTGCAAAGTAAAAACGTATACATTTTTCCCGTATGGAACCGTATACATGAGCGTTTCCCATTGACATCCATGTTAAAAAAAAACGTATGCGGTTGCAGTACTTTTTAAAAACATATTTTTTTTTCTATAAAAACTGACGGAACTGTATGCACTTTTAAAAACAGTATACTGTTTAAAAACGCATACGGTTTACTTTTTCCCCATACTGTTCCATCCGTTTTTTTTGCCATACGGTTTTCTTTAGAAAACAGTATGGCAAAAACGTAGTGTGAACCCAGCCTTAGTTATCTACTTATTTTTCTTTAATTCTCACTTTTTCCTATCTTTGGATGACCTTTTGGTGCCTTTAGAACCAACTACCAGGTTTCCATAGAGTTATGGTCTCAACATACAATGGTTTCAACATACAATGGTCATCCCGGAACCAATTAATATTGTAACTTGAGGGACCACTGTACTCCTCCCCTGGTTGTCACCACACACGCTTGACACCATCTGAACCAAATAAGTTTATCTTGGTCTCATCGGACCACAGGACATGATTCCAATAATCCATGTCCGTACTCTGCTTGTCATCTTCACCAAACTGTTTTCAGGCTTTCTTGTGCTTCATCTTAAGAAGAGGCTTTTTTCTGGGATGACATGTAGACCCATTTGATGCCCGTGTGCAGTGTATGGTCTGAGCACTGATGGGCTGACCCTCCCCTTCAACCTCTGCAGCAATGCTGGCAGCACTCATACATCTATTGTCCAAAGGCATGCTCTGGATATGATGCTGAGCATGTGCATGCAACTTCTTTGGTCGACCTTGGCGAGGCCTGTTTTCAGTGAAACCTGTCCTTAAACCCGCTGTATGGTCTTGCCCACTGCTCTGCAGATCAGTTTCAGAGTCTTGGAAAAACACAGCACTCCAGGGATCAGTGGGGCAATACTGGAGATCACAGCAACCCAGGGACCAGTGGTGCATTACTAATGATCACAGCACCCCAGGGACCAGTGGGGCATTACTAATGATCACAGCACCCCAGGAATCAGTGGGGCATTACTGGTTATCCCAGCACCCCAGGGACCAGTGGTGCATTACTGGTGATCCCAGCCCCCCCGGGAACCAGTGGGGCATTACTGATGATCCCAGCACCCCAGGGACCAGTGGGGCATTACTGGTGATCACAGCCCCCAGGGACCAGTGGGGCATTACTGGTGATCACAGCCCCCCAGGGATCAGTGGGGCATTACTGGTGATCACAGCCCCCCAGGGATCAGCGGGGCATTACTGGTGATCACAGCCCCCCAGGGATCAGCGGGGCATTACTGGTGATCACAGCCCCCCAGGGATCAGCGGGGCATTACTGGTGATCACAGCCCCCCAGGGATCAGCGGGGCATTACTGGTGATCACAGCCCCCCAGGGATCAGCGGGGCATTACTGGTGATCACAGCCCCCCAGGGATCAGCGGGGCATTACTGGTGATCACAGCCCCCCAGGGATCAGCGGGGCATTACTGGTGATCACAGCCCCCCAGGGATCAGTGGGGCATTACTGGTGATCACAGCCCCCCAGGGATCAGTGGGGCATTACTGGTGATCACAGCCCCCCAGGGATCAGTGGGGCATTACTGGTGATCACAGCCCCCCAGGGATCAGTGGGGCATTACTGGTGATCACAGCCCCCCAGGGATCAGTGGGGCATTACTGGTGATCACAGCCCCCCAGGGATCAGTGGGGCATTACTGGTGATCACAGCCCCCCAGGGATCAGTGGGGCATTACTGGTGATCACAGCACCCCAGGGATCAGTTGGGCATTACTGATGATCACAGCACCCCAGGAATCAGTGGGGCATTACTGATGATCACAGCACCCCAGGAATCAGTGGGGCATTACTGATGATCACAGCACCCCAGGGATCAGCGGGGCATTACTTGTGATCACAGCACCCCAGGGATCAGCGGGGCATTACTTGTGATCACAGCACCCCAGGGATCAGCGGGGCATTACTTGTGATCACAGCACCCCAGGGATCAGCGGGGCATTACATGTGATCCCAGCCCCCCAGGGATCAGTAGGGCATTACTTGTGATCACAGCCCCCCAGGGATCAGTAGGGCATTACTTGTGATCCCAGCCCCCCAGGGATCAGTGGGGCATTACTGGTGATCACAGCACCCCAGGGATCAGCGGGGCATTACTAATGATCACAGCCCCCCAGGGATCAGCGGGGCATTACTAATGATCACAGCCCCCCAGGGATCAGTAGGGCATTACTAATGATCACAGCCCCCCAGGGATCAGTAGGGCATTACTTGTGATCACAGCCCCCCAAGGAATCAGCGGGGCATTACTTGTGATCACAGCACCACGGAGGCCCAGCACATAAACCCCTCATGATGTTACCAACAGACCTGGAAACAACTTCTAATGCATTTGTACCATGTTGCATATAGGGCAGAATGTGTAACATAAACACATCAGACAATTGCACGTGTTGGATTTTGTCCCATATTTCCTACAAACCTCCGGAAGAAGTCACCTACCTGCACGGCGGAGGCTACACACAGCGGAGACTGTCAGTAAGTGCAGAGGTCTGCACCACATCTCATATAGTGCTATGTACTTCCTATGTCAGCAGGGCTCCTCCTGGGTCCTAGAGGCATCAGATTTGCTGAGTCACATGTTCTATCGTTCCTATTGATTACTATTATCATATCATGGAAAAGAATATGATTATTATTCTATTTATGGCACAATTCCTGCAAACATTGATTTCATACCACGAAGAACATTTTCTGCAAAATAAAGAACAAAAAAATCACCAATATATATAGATTTTCAAGTTGATTGTGGCTCTCCAGGTGTTGTAAACTACCACCCCTATCATGTCCTGACACCTATCAGTACATGAAAAGACTTCTAGTGCAACAGCTGGAGATCAAAGTGTTGTCAGTTCCTGATAGGAGTTGTAGTCTTGCAACAGCTTGAACAACTGTTGTAGGACTACAACTCTCAGCATGCCAAGACAGCAGTTGGCTTTCCGGGGATGCTGGAAGTTGTAATTTTGCAACATGTGGAGGTCCACAGTTTGGGGACCACCGAGCGAGAGAGCCACAGGATATTAATCTATTATGGGAGTTGTAGTTTTGCAACAGCTGGAGAATGACAGGTTGTTATAGAATGATGAGAGTTGTAGTTTTGCAACAGCTAGAGAGCCGCATTTTCTTGGTGCATGATGGGAGTTGTAGTTTTGAAACAACTATAGAGATACAGGTTGTTAGGGCATAGAAGGAGTGATATTTGTGCATCAGCTAGAGAGACACATGTTGTTAGGGCATGATGGGAGTTGTAGTTTTGTAGCAGCTGTTGAGCTTTAAGTTGTCAGGGCATGTTGGGAGTTGTAGTTTTGCAACAGCTGAAGAGCCACATGTTGTCAGGGTATGATGGGAGTCATAGTTTTGTAACAGCTGGAGAGCTTCAAGTTGTCAGGGCATGTTGGGAGTTGTAGTTTTGTAACAGCTGGAGAGCTTCAAGTTGTCAGGGCATGTTGGGAGTTGTAGTTTTGTAACATCTGAAGAGCCAATATGTTTTCAATGCATAGTGGGAGTTGGAGTTTTGCAACAGCTGAAGAGCCACAGGTTGTAGGGGGAAAATGGGAGCTGTAGTTTTGCAGCAGCTGGAAAGTCACAAGTTGTAAGGGCATGATTGGAGTTGTAATTTTGAAGCAGCTAGAGAGCCGCAGGTTATCAGGGTATGATGGGAGTGGTAGTTTTGAAACAGCTGGAGAAACGGAGTTTGGGCTACACAGCTGCACATGTCGCAGGACAACAAGTCTTATCCAAGTCCTGCAACCAAAATATTTTATGCGACTTGCATGTAAAGAAATCGCCAAAAAGTAACAGAAAAGCTGAAAGCAAGTCGCATTTGCACGTGACTTTCTATTACGACCAATGGTGGTGGCCAAGTGGCGTTCAACCACAAATCCGACAAAAACTAGGGCTACAAGGCGACTATGGTCACGTGACCCACATGCAAGTAAATGGTGCCACATACAACATAGCCCGATGGATTTTTTGGTCACAGGCGCACGCGACTTTGCCACCACCTTGATTCAAGTCGTGTGCGACTATTCTGTTAAAAGCCAAGTCGCACCTGCGATAAAGTCACACGATAGCAAGTCGCACACGTTATTTTGGTCACATGACATGGATAAAACTTTCCGTTGCACGACCAGAATCGCTATTTCGTTGCAGTCGCGTTTCGTCCCAGCACGTTGCAATGCGACACTATTCACTAACGTTACTTGTGATATAGCACGACCAAAGTCGCCATGTAGCCTTATTGCAGTACCACATACAATGTTAGTTAATGGCAGTGAATCCCAGCCAGGGTGCCTCCAGCTGTTGCAAAACTACAACTCCCAGCATGCCCAGACAGCCTTTGGCTGTCCGGGCATGCTGGGAGTTGAAGCTTTGCAACAGCTGGAGGCACCCTGGTTGGGATACACTGATGTAATATGAATGTGTTATAAACAAAACAGATCTGACCTCTCAATGACGCGGTTCGGGCAGAACGCGCTCCGCAGGTTTGGTCCTCGGCGGCCGCCGTCCCTGTCACCTCTCCGCTCGCCGTAGTTTCTGGCAGGACCATGTTGACCGTTTTCCGCAGCCGGGCGCCCCGTGCCCGCTGTCTGTGGAGGGTGAGAGCCTCCGGGCTGAGCAGCAGCAATGACAGCCCCGGGGAGAGGAGCAAGTACCGGGACACCGTGCTGCTGCCCCGCACCGACTTCCCCATCCGCCGGAGCCCCGAGGACACCGCCAGCACCGAGCAGCGTCTGCAGGAGGTCAGGAGGGGGCAAAGTGTGACGGGAGGGCACGGGCCACAGGGACAAGGCGTCAGGTCAGGGGCCACAGGGACTAGGGGTTAGGTCAGGGGCAACAGGGACAAGGCGAGAGGGTAGTGAACACAGGGCGTAAGGTCAGGGGTCACAGGGACTAGGGGTTAGGTCAGAGGCCACAGGGAGAAGGTGAGAGGGCAGGCGCCACAGGGACAAGGCGAGAGGGCATGCACCACCGGGACTAGGGGTTAGGTCAGGGGCCACAGGGACAAGGCAAGAGGGTAGTGAACACAGGGACAGGGCATAAGGTCAGGGGTCACAGGGACTAGGGGTTAGGTCAGAGGCCGCAGGGAGAAGGCGAGAGGGTAGTGAACACAGGGACAGGGGTCACAAGGACAAGCGTGAGGCCAGGAGCCACAGAGACAGGGTCTGAGGTCAGGGGTCACAGGTGTTAGGAAAGGGGCCACAAGTACAAGGTGTGAGGGCAGGAGCCACAGGGACAAGGCGAGAGGTCAGGGGCCACAGGGACAAGGCGAGAGGTCAGGGGCCACAGGGACAAGGCGAGAGGTCAGGGGCCACAGGGACAAGGCGAGAGGTCAGGGGCCACAGGGACAAGGCGAGAGGTCAGGGGCCACAGGGACAAGGCGAGAGGTCAGGGGCCATAAGGATAGATGGTGAGGGAAATGGCCACGGGGTGAAAGCAGGGGCCACATGGTTAGTGGTGAGAGCAGGAGCCACAGGGGAAGTACAGGAGGGGCCACAGGGACAAGGCGTAAGAGCGGGGCAGGAGGAGGCACAGAGTCAGGGGGTGAGGGCAGGGCCACAGGGTTAGGGGCTGATGTTTGGGGGGGGGGTCACAGGGTTAGGGCAGTTAAGGGGTTCACAGGGTAAGGGCAGAGGGGGTGGGGTCTCAGGGTTAGGGCGTTTGGGCAGAGGCCATAGGAAAAAGAGCTGGAGAGAGGGCAGAGAGCACAGGGACAAGGCCATGGTGGGTACAGGGGTGATGGCAGGAGGCACTGTAGCTCCAAACATAGGATTGTGGATGCTCGGGGGGCACAGGAGGGGGTTGTGGTCGGGGATAAGAGGGGTGGGAACATGTGGAGCTCTGGGGATATGGAGACAAGGAATTTCAGGGTAAACTGGAACAAAGGAATCTTGGGGGGTCATTGGGTCAGGAGGGATCTTCGGGTACACAGGGATGAAGGGGATTTTTGGGGGACACACGGATGGTGGGAATTATAGAGGACAGTAAAGTGTAGGGCATCTCAGGGTGCACAGAGATGAGGGATGTCAGGGGAACATCAGAGATTTAGGGTGATCGAGCTCCACAGGGTCAGGGGCGCAGGGGGTTGTGTATGTTCCAGTATCTCCAATATTATGACTTCTTATCCTTTATCTTTCTCACAGGAGACAAACTTCCTGCAGCTTTATAATTGGCAAAAAGCAAGAAAATCTAAAAAGGAGTTCAGTCTCCATGACGGCCCCCCCTATGCTAACGGAGACCCCCATGTTGGACATGCGCTGAATAAAGTAAGAGCCTCAGTGGTTGCGTCTGGTCGGAGTCCTCCAATCTGTGCGGTATCGGAACCTTATCAGGCTGGATCTAATAATATTGATCTCATGGGGAAAAGCGTCACCGTATTACATGACAGACGCTTATCTCCCCTATCAAAATAACACGCAGAACTGGCTACACCCTGCTAATATGTATGCTGGGTGCCTCCAGCTGTTGCTAAACTACAATTCCCAGCATGCCCGGACAGCCTTTGGCTGTCCGGGCATGCTGGGAGTTGTAGTTTTGCAATAGCTGGAGGCACCATGGGCGGGAAACACTGGTTTAGTTAAACAGATTTGTAAATTATTTCTATTAAAAAAATCTTAATCCTTCCAGTACTTATTAGCTGCTGAATACTACAAAGGAAATTCTTTTCATTTTGGAACACAGAGCTCTCTGCTGACAGCACGAGCACAGTGCTCTCTGCTGACATCTCTGTCCATTTTAAGAACTGTCCAGAGTAGGAGAAAATCGCCGGTAATCAGTCCCGGAGCGAACGTGCTTCGGGGACTGATTACAAACGGGGTGCTGCGTGCAAGATCCCGGGGGTCCCCAGCGGCGGAACTCCCGCGATCAGGCTTTTTATCCCCTATCCTTTGGATAGGGGATAAGATGTCTAAGCACCGGAGAACCTATTTAACTATATTACTTAAGAATTTTTGGTAAAGTCTTTGCTAATTTTCCATTTCACTAGTTATGTTTTAAAATAAACCTAAAATTTAGCAGTTTCCATTCTGGTTTCTAGGTTTAAAACTAAGCTGATACTCGCCGTCAGTCTCCTCCTCCTTATCATCACAGACAGGAGTACAGTGAAAGGTGACACCAGTGTACCAAACAGTAGCTATTTCTCACAGCCAAGCCTCCTCCTCTCTGTAGAATGACATCTGGAAAGGTCACAGAGCACGCCCAGTAACCTTTCCAATTAATTCCAATAGGACAGCTCCTGTCTATTGTTGCCTATGTCCATATTTTTTAAATCTCAGGCAAAATGGCAGCCCTCATAATAATGTCTAAAAAAAAAAAAAATAATACTGTATAAAAAATTACAATTAGAAAATAGAAACAGATAAAAAAAAAGAACATTTAAAAAAATCTAGGCTGTAAATTTGACTTTAACTTTGTTTCATGTGCTTTCTGACTGTTACCTGGTAATACTTGGGGGAAAAAAAATATAAAAAAATAAATAAATGTAATATATATATATATATATATATATATATATATATATACATACACACATATCTACTTAGTGGCTGATACACCTCATATTCTCCTATGTTTTGCAGATCCTAAAGGACATCACAAATCGTTTTCACATGATGAGGGGCTACAAGGTGAGCTACGTACCAGGGTGGGATTGCCATGGACTACCAATAGAGCTCCGGGCCCTGGCAGAGATTGGGGACAAAGCTGACAGTCTGTCACCAATGGAGATAAGAAGTAAAGGTATGAAGGAGGGGGGGGGGCACATATCCATCTGGTTTATGATCAGATGAATTTCTCAGACTTAAAGGGATTCTCCCAGACTTAAAGGGGTATTCCATATTTCTTTCTTTATTCAGCCTTTGATCCCATGATGCCAAGTTATAATACTGTGTCATATTCTACTGTAACCTCTGTGCGCCACTTTTTTCCTGTTTTCATCCAGGGGTCCCACACCCGGAAGTGCTGTAGTGTAAGTCTTTTTATTTCACTGTTGTCTCTTCCCTTTTCCATTATTCCATGCAGTCAGAGACAATGGCCCTCATTTACTATTGCACATAATATTTACAATTGATCACTTGGGTGACCACTAGAATCCTATTTTACCATCCACCTTATAATTAAAACATAACTTTTTATTGCCTGAAAAAATGAGTAAAATTGTCTACCACACAGTTCTCATTGGTCAAGCTCGTTTGGACGCCATTGCCCTTAAGTCCTTGAACAAGCCACTGCTGTGGCGAAACGTCGGATGGGTGTATGCATCTTTAGATTTTAATACTCAGCCACAGTTCTCAGAAAAGGAGTTCAGGTATGGACTGCAGCCATACCACTCACTAATATTCACGATTACAGCAAAACTGCTTTATCGCAAAAATAGAGGAACAATGAGAAATATGTGGTAGACAATTTTAATCCTTTTTTTTTTTCAGCCAATAAAAGTTATGTTTTAATTATAAGGTGGATGGTAAAATAGGCTTCTAGTGGTCACCCTAGTGACCAATTGTAAATATTATGTGGAATGAATCCTCCATTTACTGGCCCCTCTTTCCCTGATCATTTACTATTGCAAACCCGACATGTTTTTTCAGGTTGTGCGCCATGTTTTGTCAGGTTGTGCGCCATGTTTTGTCAGAATTTGCGCCAGCATTGAAAAAAAACCTAACTAACTCTCCATTTTACTAAGAAAACCCCAAAAAAGGCAGTGGCCATGAGGAAAAGGGGGCGTGGTCACGGAAAAGGGGCGTGTTCCTGTAATTTTCACAAAAACCCAACATATTAACTAAGGTTTCCACAGAAAATGTGGTGGATTTGAGCTGAGGAAAACCCGACAGATCAGGGCAGGTGTAAAAAATAAATAAATAAATAAAAAAATAATAAAAATTGTAGGGAAAGTGGAAAATGTAGAGTAATCTTAGTAAACACAGTGAAAAAAAATTGTAGGGAAATAAAATCCACAAAGAAAACTACAAAACACTCTTAGTATATCAGAGCCAGTATGTCACATGGTCTCTAGGGGCGTGGCTATACTGCAATGGGTGGGTAGGTAGCAGGGTGGAAGGGATTTGCTGAAGTAATGCTATCTATCCTCCCACTGCGGCATAGCCACACCCCCTGGAGACCATGTGACTTATGAATATTGTCTCTGGCCACATGGAATGCTGGGAAAGGTTAGAGACAAAAGTAAAATAAAAAGACTTGCACTACAGCACTTCCGGGTGTGGGCCCTGTGCATGAAAACGGGACAAAGCACCACACGGAGGTAAAAGAAGCAAATTATACAGTATTTTAACCTGGAATCAGAGGGTCAAAGGCTAAATAAAAACAATCCTGGAATACCCCTTTACTCATTGGAAAAAAGTCTGGGAAAGAGTCCGACTGCCTGATGTCTAAGGGGGTCTCCCGATCCTCCCCTAACAGATGATGTTGGGGGCAGGAAGGAGAGGTATCACCGACAGAGAGACCTCGAGTTTAATGCCAATATAATAATAAAACATAAACCTTTATTAAATGGGCACTCTCATTAAAACACATTTTTGCTATTGCACTCCTTATGGTAAATAAAAAAAATATTTCTAATATACTTTGTTTAAAAAAAAAAAAAAAAAAAAATTTTTAAAAAAATTAAGTTTTCTATGTTTTATTTGTGCTTAAAAAAGCTCAAGAGCACATTTCCCCCATCTCATAGACAGACTTAGAACGGAAGCCCAAACACAAGAAGTGCAGCCTGGAGTGCTGAGGGGGGGGGGGGGGGGGTCCAACCAACAGCACATGGCAGTTAAGTGTGAGAGGAGCTATGATTGGATGAGGCTGGACCCCCCCCCCCCCCCCCCTCAGCACTCCAGGCTGCACTTCCTGTGTTTGGGCTTCCGTCCTAAGTCTGTGTATAAGATGGGGGGAAAATGTGCTCTTGAGCTTTTTTTTTAAGCACAAATAAAACATAGAAAAACTTGGGTGAGCATACAAATGTAAAAAAATGTGAATGACAAAATCCACAAAAACTGCAGTGAGTGTTCCAGGGAGCACAGACTGAGGAGCAGCAGCTTTACAGATGGCAGAATAGTTATGTATATTATGGAATGTAGTCAGTCTATCTATCTAGTCTATACAACTACGGGATCTGTAAGTCAATGGGAGGGGACTTGACGGCCCCTTTTAAGAGATATGCAATGATTTTAGCACCCAGACCCCCGCAGATCAGAAATCCTGACGTGACCCTGTGATATGTCAAGGTTTTAAAACCTTTAACAACAGATAGAAAGTGTCACTTATTTATCCTCCCCTTCACCTATTCAGCTCGGGCGTTTGCAGAAAAGGCAATTGAGAAGCAGAAGTCGTCCTTCATTCGCTGGGGAGTGATGGCGGACTGGGACAACTGCTACTACACGTTCGATAAGAAGTACGAGGCAAAGCAGCTCGATGTTTTCTTTAAGATGCACGAAAAGGTACGGCACACATTGTCTATGCAGAACACATCTATTGTTTATTCCATAAAATTGTTGCTGCTTCATCCTTGTAGTATCCGGGCATCAGTATAGGACATTTTATCTTGTAAAATTGTTAATGCCATACACTGGTTTACACATTATTAAAGGGGTATTCCTGGAAAAACTTTTTTTTTTTTTTTTTTTTTTTTTTATATATATCAACTGGCTCCAGAAAGTTAAACAGATTTGTAAATTACTTCTATTAACCCCTTCCCGCTATATGTCCAATCATCCGACACGTTTGCGCAATTGGACGTATGCATACGTCATAGCGATCTCCGGCACTGCCGCGGGCAGTGCAGGAGATCGGTGACGGGACCAGGCTGTCAATCACAGCCGGAGTCCCGCCGCAGCTGCCGGAGCTGGTCCCGGCAGCATTAACCCCATAGATGGCATCTATGGTGTTAACAGGAGGAGCGCTCTTCCCCTGTTCTGCAACGGCGGCACAGCGATACAATCGCGGGTCGCTGTTGGTTGCTATGGCAGCAGGAGGTCAGATCATGACCTCCTGTATGCCTGCTACGGAAGCCTGTGAGATCCAGCCAGAGGCTGTAGTGTCTGCAGCTCATCAGGTTATACTGTGCTGCAGTACAAATGTATTGCAATATAGTATAACCTGTAAAAAGTGTAAAAATGTAAATAAAAAGTTCTTCAATAAATGTATGATGTGTAAAAAAAAAAAAATTAAAAAGCCCCTTTCCCAATAAAAGCCCTGTATTAATCACCAAAAAAGATAAAAAACACAAATCATAAACATAATGGGTATTGCCATGTCCGTAATGACGTGTACTATAAAACTTTAATGTAAAATATGCCGCACGGTGAATGCCGTAAAAAAAAAACATCCCAAAAAAACCGCAAAATTCGCCAATTTTGGTACAAATAGCGGAATAAAAAAGATCAAAAGGTAGCATGTAGCACAAAAATAATACTAATAAAAAGTACAGCTCATCCCGCAAAAAAATAAGCTCTTACTCAATGGCGTCGGACGAAAAATAAAATAGTTACAGCTGTTGGAAAATGAATGAAAGAAAAAGAATTTTGCTCAGAAAAGGAAAAATAACATAGAAATCTATATAAAATGGTATCGCCATAATCGTACTGACCCACAGAGTAAATATTACATCACTTTTACCGCACAGTGTATACCATAAAAAAAAAAGCCAGAAATGTTCCAGTTTTTCACAATATTTTGCAGTTTTTCACAAAAAATGCTTCCCGTGTCAACAAAAATGCACCAGTTATATAAAGTACAATATGTCACGAAAAAACGCTCAGAAAAAGCGTTCTAGAGTTATTACCATTTAAAGAGATACATATCAAATTTAAAAAAAAAAGTCTGATCATAGAGGTAAAAAATGGGTCGGTCCTTTAGGGGTTAAAAAATCTTAATTATTGGAAGGATTATCAGCTGCTGAATTTGAGTTGTTGTTTTCTGTCTGAACACGGTGCTCTCTGCTGACATCTCTGTCTGTCTTTGGAAGTGCACAGAGTAGAAGAGGTTTGCTATGGGGATTTTCTTCTACTCTGGACAGTTTCCGAGACACGTGTCATCAGAGAGCACTTAGACAGAAAAGAACAACTCAACTTCAGCAGCTCATAAGTAATGAAAGAATTAAGATTTTTTAATAGAAGTAATTTACAAATCTGTTTAACTTTCTGGAGCCAGTTGATATATATAAAAAAAGTTTTTTTCCTGGATAACCCCTTTTTATCTTTATCAATGCTCTCGACTGTTGTCCTTTTTTGACATTTTGTTGTATCCCAATTATTCCACTACCCAATTTTATTTATTTATTTATTTTTTTCTTGTGACGCATACTCTGCGCCACCCTGTCCCTATGTGTCCTCATTTGCTATATTTGCTTGGTTTTTACATTGTTCTGCTTCTTTTCTTTAAAGAACTAGTCCAGTATAAAAATATGTATGTGTCAGATCGCAGGGGGGGTCAGACTGCTGGGACCCCTCTCGATCTCCCGCCCAGTATATTTTTATACTCGACTAGTTCTTTAAAGAAAAGAAGCAGAATAATGTAAAAACCAAGAAAATATTGCAATGAATGAAGTGTGTCAACTATGGAATGAAGGGGTGACTGACACCCCCCCCCCCTCCCTGTATCTCTATGGCAGAGACATAGATACACGAACGCTGTATCTCCGACTCTCCCATAGAGATGCATGGAGCGGTGTGTTGGTCACCACTTAGTCAGTACAGCTTCATTCTGTCCCTTCAGCTTTTCCCCTCCCCACCAGCCTTTATTGATAGATCTCTCTCTGTTTGGGTATAGGAAGCCTTTATTGATAGATCTCTCTCTCTCTGTTTGGGTATAGGAAGCCTTTATTGATGGATCTCTCTCTCTCTGTTTGGGTATAGGAAGCCTTTATTGATAGATCTCTCTCTGTTTGGGTATAGGAAGCCTTTATTGATAGATCTCTCTCTCTCTGTTTGGGTATAGGAAGCCTTTATTGATGGATCTCTCTGTTTGGGTATAGGAAGCCTTTATTGATAGATCTCTCTCTCTGTTTGGGTATAGGAAGCCTTTATTGATAGATCTCTCTCTCTCTGTTTGGGTATAGGAAGCCTTTATTGATAGATCTCTCTCTCTCTCTCTCTCTCTCTCTCTGTTTGGGTATAGGAAGCCTTTATTGATAGATCTCTCTCTCTCTCTGTTTGGATATAGGAAGCCTTTATTGATAGATCTCTCTCTCTCTGTTTGGGTATAGGAAGCCTTTATTGATAGATCTCTCTCTCTCTCTCTCTGTTTGGATATAGGAAGCCTTTATTGATGGATCTCTCTGTTTGGGTATAGGAAGCCTTTATTGATGGATCTCTCTCTCTCTCTCTCTCTGTTTGGGTATAGGAAGCCTTTATTGATTGATCTCTCTCTGTTTGGGTATAGGAAGCCTTTATTGATAGATCTCTCTCTCTCTGTTTGGGTATAGGAAGCCTTTATTGATAGATCTCTCTCTCTCTCTCTCTGTTTGGGTATAGGAAGCCTTTATTGATTGATCTCTCTGTTTGGGTATAGGAAGCCTTTATTGATAGATCTCTCTCTCTCTGTTTGGGTATAGGAAGCCTTTATTGATAGATCTCTCTCTCTGTTTGGGTATAGGAAGCCTTTATTGATAGATCTCTCTCTCTCTGTTTGGGTATAGGAAGCCTTTATTGATAGATCTCTCTCTCTCTCTCTGTTTGGGTATAGGAAGCCTTTATTGATTGATCTCTCTGTTTGGGTATAGGAAGCCTTTATTGATAGATCTCTCTCTCTGTTTGGGTATAGGAAGCCTTTATTGATAGATCTCTCTCTGTTTGGGTATAGGAAGCCTTTATTGATCTCTCTCTGTTTGGGTATAGGAAGCCTTTATTGATAGATCTCTCTCTCTCTGTTTGGGTATAGGAAGCCTTTATTGATAGATCTCTCTCTCTCTGTTTGGGTATAGGAAGCCTTTATTGATGGATCTCCCTGTTTGGGTATAGGAAGCCTTTATTGATAGATCTCTCTCTCTGTTTGGGTATAGGAAGCCTTTATTGATGGATCTCTCTGTTTGGGTATAGGAAGCCTTTATTGATAGATCTCTCTCTCTCTCTCTCTGTTTGGGTATAGGAAGCCTTTATTGATAGATCTCTCTCTCTCTCTCTCTCTCTCTCTCTCTCTCTCTCTCTCTCTCTCTCTCTCTCTCTCTCTCTCTCTCTCTGTTTGGGTATAGGAAGCCTTTATTGATTGATCTCTCTCTGTTTGGGTATAGGAAGCCTTTATTGATGGATCTCTCTCTCTCTCTCTCTCTCTGTTTGGGTATAGGAAGCCTTTATTGATTGATCTCTCTGTTTGGGTATAGGAAGCCTTTATTGATTGATCTCTCTCTGTTTGGGTATAGGAAGCCTTTATTGATGGATCTCTCTCTCTCTCTCTGTTTGGGTATAGGAAGCCTTTATTGATAGATCTCTCTCTGTTTGGGTATAGGAAGCCTTTATTGATGGATCTCTCTGTTTGGGTATAGGAAGCCTGTATTGATAGATCTCTCTCTCTCTCTCTCTCTCTGTTTGGGTATAGGAAGCCTTTATTGATAGATCTCTCTCTCTCTCTCTCTGTTTGGGTATAGGAAGCCTTTATTGATAGATCTCTCTGTTTGGGTATAGGAAGCCTTTATTGATGGATCTCTCTCTCTCTCTCTGTTTGGGTATAGGAAGCCTTTATTGATTGATCTCTCTCTGTTTGGGTATAGGAAGCCTTTATTGATGGATCTCTCTCTCTCTCTCTCTCTCTGTTTGGGTATAGGAAGCCTTTATTGATTGATCTCTCTGTTTGGGTATAGGAAGCCTTTATTGATTGATCTCTCTCTGTTTGGGTATAGGAAGCCTTTATTGATAGATCTCTCTCTCTCTCTGTTTGGGTATAGGAAGCCTTTATTGATAGATCTCTCTCTCTCTCTCTGTTTGGGTATAGGAAGCCTTTATTGATAGATCTCTCTCTGTTTGGGTATAGGAAGCCTTTATTGATGGATCTCTCTGTTTGGGTATAGGAAGCCTTTATTGATGGATCTCTCTGTTTGGGTATAGGAAGCCTTTATTGATAGATCTCTCTCTCTCTCTCTCTGTTTGGGTATAGGAAGCCTTTATTGATAGATCTCTCTCTCTCTCTGTTTGGGTATAGGAAGCCTTTATTGATGGATCTCTCTGTTTGGGTATAGGAAGCCTGTATTGATAGATCTCTCTCTCTCTCTCTCTCTGTTTGGGTATAGGAAGCCTTTATTGATCTCTCTCTCTCTCTCTGTTTGGGTATAGGAA